>NW_027643692.1:182500-197500 GCF_032717465.1 Coenobita brevimanus
AGACAGACAAACAGAGTGGCTGGGGACGAGAGGCCAGAAGAGACGGGCTGGGGACGGGCCTGACGTATCATATTCTCTCTCTCTCTCTCTCTCTCTCTCTTTCCCTGGATGGATGACTATTCAAAAACGTACACACACACACACACACACACACACACACACACACACAGAAAACGGCCTTCCTCTCTCTCTCTCTCTCTCTCAAGTGCATAATTGTATGAAAATGTAGAGCTATAGATAACGTGTATACACCTACATACGTACATACATACATACACACGCACACAGTACATACACACACGCACACACTTCATACACACGCACACACTTCATATACACCCACACACTTCATACACATGCACACACTACATACACACACGCAAATACTTCATATATACACGCACACTTCACACACACACACACACACACACACACACACACACACACACACACACACACACACACACACACACACACACATCTACATACATATATCACAAATGTGCACACACTACATACATATATGCATACATACACGCACACACATCACGAAGCATACACGTACAGTACATACACACGCATAGACACCAACACATATACGTCAAACACACGCACATACACACCTACACATGTACGTCACATACACGCACACACGTCATACTGATAAGACTGTTTATACTTACACACCTACACATGTACGTGAAATATACTCACATGGCTACACACACGCACACGTCACACTGATAAAATTGCACACACACACACACACACACACACACACACACACACACACACACACACAAGTATTCTAAGGTAGGACTTGATGGTGGGGAAAGGAGTGTGTGTGTGTGTGTGTGTGTGTGTGTGTGTGTGTGTGTGTGTGTGTGTGTGTGTGTGTGTGTGTGTGTGTGTGTGTGTGTGTGTAACACACTCTAACCAAGCCACACTCTAACCAAGGCAAGACTATGAATATTGTCCACTATACTCTTTTTACTCTAACTTGGCCTAAAACTCCCCTATTTCCGTCCTGAATGCTGAGTTGTAGCAATAGAAGAACACTGGAAGATGATGCTGGTCACGAAGATGTGCTGTGACAAGGTTGTAGAGCCATAGCATTGTACTTTCTGCCACTGAACTACGTGAAATCAGCTGCAAAGGAACGAAAATCTGGGCCAAGTGAAAGTGAAAAGAATATATCTCCCGCAGTTTATATATAATGTTACTGTACGAACATTTATATCAACAGTTACCTTTTTTTCCTTCATAATATGTAAGAACGACGTCGAACCAAGTTTTTGAAAAGATCCAGGAATGTAAGAGTTCTCTGTGGTAAGAAATTAAGGAGAAAAGTGTCGTGGGTGTTGGCGGAGCATTGCGGTGAGATGTGCAGGCACACGCATGACTACACACACACACACACACACACACACACACACACACACACACACACACACACACACACATTACTCTCTAATGGAACTTGCTGGTGGGAAAATGTGTGTATGTAACTGGTGGTGTGAGAGGTTGCCATGGTAACACACAGGCACCTCCCACTAGTCAACCAAAGACTTCCTTAGCGATATATTTTTGGACAAGGCTGATTAACATCCTTTTGTACGTTTTGTATGCAGATTATGGTAAAGCTTGAAGTATTTATACAGCACAGTAGGAGAGCAAGGTGTAATAAGCAAAATAAATAGCTAAGGAAGAGGTGCTAGGGAGTTGTAGAATGAGTTTATAGCTGTAATTTTTACCAGAGCGTTCCATTAATACATCCATTATATTCCGGATCAAAGACTTTTATCACTGGAATGAATCTTTGTCTCAAAATACGTTATATGGGACACTATTCACCAGCCTCATGTTATCAATGGTGAAGGATGCTCATGCACAATATAATTATTTAAGACTAACTTAGTGTCACGTGGAAGGCTTATATATTCCCGATTCATAATCTAAACATAGTCTACCCCGTAACCGTTCTCTTATATCCCGTTCTCCCTTATCTCGCTTGTGCACTAGATGGCGTGAAGGTAATGGCCTCGCAGTTTTAACCTTGACTCGTTACTCCGTATCTTTTCTCCTCCGTGGAGTCGAGTACTTCATACTGATATTCATGCTTTCGTGTAGCTGTGGTGCTTCATTCAGAGTCGAGGTGAAATAAACCTGCAGGAAATTAGTTAGTTAACCAGGAGCAATGGGACGTGAATAACCTTGCACGGCGCTAGACCAGAGTCCATACGTGAGGGAGTAAGTTGGAGAAATTAGTGACTGATGTTAGAGGACATCGACAGTGGATCCAGCCGTTGAACTAAAGCTTGATGTATCTAGTGGGAAGGTGGTAGTCGGATATTAACCACTTATGGAGGTATGTTCTATATTTACTACTTGTACAGCTTTATTTTGGACTTAAATTTTTGATAGTGATAGTTTTAAGAATAGGTGATAGGAGTGATTTGAGTGACACTGGTGGTTGAATATTTGTAAATCTGCATTTAATTCATGTGTACAGCTGAAATGTTTATGTATATATTAATCATTGTTACGACAGCCACATATAGAGGGAGGTGGTTTTTGTCTTGGGGGTTGTTCGTAGGAAAGTGCTGGGCTGTAGCAATAACGACGAGTGGGGTAGGTCATCCAGGGAGTGGGTACGGTTTGGTGGGAATTGGCTAGTAGTGATGAGAGGCGCGGTGCAGCATAGCCCCTTCCCTTGTCCCCTGTATTTTTCCATATCGTGGAGCAGTGGCTTTAAACTGCAAGATTAAGGACTGACAACGGGGTTAGTTAGATTTATAGGTACTTTTACATCAAGGTATTGACGAAAATAAAGAAATCGTGAGGGAAATTGGTGTGGTTATATTGAAAAGTGACCTGTGTTCGTCACTTGCTTCACTTTTTCATTTTATTAGTTATGTATTTACCGTCACGTTTTTCGTGGCTAGCCTTTGATAGCTTGTTCAGTTCATGTTGTACTGTTGTTGGTCTGTTTTGACAGTGAACCTTAGTGTGTGTGTGTGTGTGTGTGTGTGTGTGTGTGTGTGTGTGTGTGTGTGTGTTTTAAGTAATGATCAATTTCTGTTCTACCAGCATTTTTCCACCATATTCTCTCCTACACCCTGACCCTCTGACCCCCATATCCACATTATGTCCACCATCTTGGGTCGGTGGCTGGCACAATGTTGACTCTTCACTACACTTAATTACTGCCTCCATTGTTTTGGTACCTGCAGTATTAGTCTGCAATTTTTTTCCAATCCGTCAGCTCTGATTGAATAGGGTTTTGGTCAATTAAATCGTCTGTGGTTTGTTCGTGTCGTTCTGGGAGGGTTACATAAAACTGTCATTAACTCCTTGAGGAAAAATCATGAACATTTATTGGTTTATTAAACGAGCAATGTCTAGCTGACCAGACTCCAACTGGAGCCAAGCAACCGCCCCTGCAGGGTGGTTCGTCTTGACTAAGTCATGACATTAAATTCCTAAAAATTAGCGTATTATTTGTGCAGAACTAAGCTAATTCTTTCTTACGTCGTCCAACAAGTGGTTTCTTCATTCAGTGTATGTTTCGTTCAATGTTTACAAGATTTAATTGCTTATCATTGCTTCGTCTGGGATCGAATAGAAATAGTTTTCCTCAGTTTTCATTCATATTCCACTTATCTCGTAATTAAGAGGAATGAGTATGGCTGAGAGGAATGAGTGGCTGAATGTCTGAAACACATTACACATTACATTTTGCCAAAGTGTATTAATAATGCTTTAAACTCCACATGTGCCGTGGCTGCTCAGTCGAGTTGGGAAGACTGGTGAGTGGACGATGATGTCACTGCCAAACCAACGTGACCTGGATGGGTGAGAGGTCTCGGTAAAAGCAGTAGCCGGCACACAGCACTCACGGACACATCCCCGCCTCATTTCACTCTCTCTCGCCCCTCTCATACCGTCTACTTCAAGAATTCCAGACTATCGATGTTAAGTACCATCTCAGCAAGTGGCCTACCGCAGCCGCAGACAGCAGCAGTTTGTGGCAGCAGAGAAGGCTGAGCAAGGCGCCTATAGTGCAGTGAAATTTGACTAACGTGTGGCCATAAAAATCCTTGTGAACCCATTAAGTTGTATGGATATGGAAAAAATGTGGAGAATATAGAAAGTGTGGTGCGATATAAAGTGGAAGATATAAGAAATTGCTAAGGACATAGGAAATAAAGGATAAGTGAACAAAGTTAGTAGAAGAAAGTAGTAAGGTATGGCCAGGAAATATTTTGAAAGAAATTGAGAATAACTATGGATTTAGCTATGAAAATAGCTATGTGGTGTAGACTACAAGTTGTCATACACCGTACACTTTACACAGTCATTCTCAGTTAATGTAGTTTTACGTGTGTATTGGGTGTGAATGTATTTACTTTGTAAATCAATACTGTTCTTTCACTTTCCTTAACCTATGCAGACTTACACAACTGTTGTCACTTATAAAAGGGGGGCCTGATTTGAGGAATATTGCATGTGTGGCGGGTAGAGTAATTCTTGAGACATGACTTTCCCATGCTTTGAAGTGATATTCTCCTGCAGCAGACGACGCCCCGCCATAACAAGGCAGTGGGAAGAGTATCGGTTTATTACCTGGATAAATGTCACCTTTAGAACTGGACTTTTTAAACAGGGGCACCATAGTCTGCTGCACATCGGCCTGTTATGTGGGTGTATGGTTACCACTCAGCGTTGCATATGGTTTTCTGGGTAACAGGGAACCATTGGGCTTGTTACGTGATGCACTCGCCTGAAGTGGGTAGAATAATAGACAGGAAGGATGAAAGATACAGGAAGAGGACTGAAACAAAGAAGTAGGCAGCACTACAGGAGAGTGGATGTTGTTGCCACCTCTACCTATCAGCACGTTAGAGTATAATAAAACTTGTGTCACTGTTAATAAGTATAATTTCATGTCTATAACCTTCTCCCGGAGAGGGTATATAAGCTGTCAGTTCAGTTTGGGGTCCTAAACTTTTGAAATGCATAAAAACTTAGGCGTTAATACTCCTAATTTTCAGAGGAAGGACGTTCTTTGAGACTAACCCATTACGGTGTTTCTATAAAGTGAAAAAATTGCCCTGTAGTAAGACGAGGCTTAGTCTAGGCAATGATGTTAACCCCTTCAAAAGCATGACATTTTCTAATTTACATGTCTCAAAATTATTTAACTTCATCTTTGGCTTTTTTTTTTCTTTTCAATTTTCTGTAGTAAAAGGCTTGCCGGCTTCTGGCCATTAGTTCCTTCTTCCCTGCCTGAAAAAAATAGAGGGGGTTAATGAAGGCTATATCTACGACTATATATAAGAACTACAGTCCGAAGAGTCTCTAAAGTCTTTTAGGGACAGCGTGAATAATTCGTCATAAGATTGAAAGGGGTAAGCATTATTGTTTTAATATTACAGGCGCCCTGGGTTTGTTAGGACGCTGATATACAGAGGGAATTTCGTAGCCAAAATATAGAGGAACCAATAGAGAATGATTCCAACAGAGCTTGATGCTTAGAGGAAAACAGGTCACGAATACCGGCGTGGGTGAGATGGGCAGCTGTCAAAAATAGCGACGTGAAAGGGGAGAGCAAGGAGGGGGGGAAATGGAGAGCGATGGAAGCCGAGGGAGAGATGGAGGGAGAGGGAGAGAAATGGAGGGATGGGGAGATGGAGGAAAGGAGGGAGGGGGGTAAAGGACAAGCAGGGACTGAGGAGAGAATATTTTACATAACAATGGGCAATAGCAAGAGATGCCTTATAACTATTAAACTCTGCCACTCGCACAAACGTTAGGTGATACTGGATATTAGTCTTGGACATATTTAGCTATATTATTTCTCCATCCCTAAGCAGCTTTTCATCTTCAGACAACCTAAGAGCACAATGTAACATCTGGCGTATTTGTGAGGGAAGATGAGAGAGACTGGCTGTTGTGGTCTACACGTAGTCAGGAAAGCTACAACGTAGGACAGATTTAGCAGTTTATTTCATCCTTATGCAAGATTTTTCGTGCTAGTCAACCTCGGGGCACGAGTAACAACTGGCGTGTCTGTGTGAGGGAAGATGAGAGAGTTGACAGTTGTGGTTTACACGCGAAGCCAAGCATGTGCTCCTGTCAGCTAGCGTCTGTGATTCTTGTTAACATTTACAGAGTCCATGTTACGGATCGCCTTGATAACGCGTCCTTTTTAAAGTTTCATTGCTATCTAAAAAAAAAAAAAAAAAAAAAAAAAAGACATTGTTTTGGAGGACTTTTGCTTAATATAGTTCCATTACTTGCTGTAAATTTGATCCTCCATTTTCTTCCAGTACACAGTACCACCTGTATATAGAAATTACACCCCTGACTTAAAATGGTGCATACAAACACGTGTCAAAATGTTTTCATGCTTCTACGCCCCTTGTCAAATCATATTCTGGTGACGAGACATGCCAGTGTGTGTTAAGGTGCGTGAGCTTGCCTGTGCGTCTTGTAGAATCATGTAGCAATAGTGTGTCAAGGTGCGTGTGTTTGCCTCTACGTCTTGTAAAATCATATGCTAGTGACGGGACATGCAGGAGTGTGTTAGGGTGCGTGTGTTTGCCTTTACGTCTGGTAAAAACATATGCTGGCGACGGGACATGCAAAAGTGTCTCGGCGTGCGTCTACATGCTTCTCTTGTCTCCCTGTCTGCTTCACTGCCTGCCGAGCCTACCTCTTCCAACAACACGGAACACTGGAGGATATTAATATTCCAGTCAACGCAGGTGCATGTGCGTGCGTGCGTGTCATCATCATCATCGTCGTCGTCGTCGTTATCTTCCTCCTCCTCCTCCTCCTCCTCCGTGGCTGTGTCTCCCTGCAGGGCAACACTTTACAAAAGATGGTGTTCGGGCTGGCTGACGATACATCCTGAAACCTTCCTTAAATACCTTGCCTAATGGGTCAAAGTATCCTCGTATGTTACTAAGGCAAACTAAACGGATAATAATATAGCACTTAAAGCAACAATAAGGTGTGATGCGCAAAATAATTGGCTTAAGAAGAAGTGTTGCGGTGTGCCATGCCAACGAGAGGGGCATAAATGGTGTGTCGTGTGGTCGTAAAGCTTAGTTAGTTATCGGGAACATCACCCACACTGTTAACGCCAAGCCTTTCTCCTCCCTGTCAGTGCCGCCGTCACCACCTTTTCCTCCCTCTTGTCTTCATTACCTGTCAGCCTTCGTCCCCAGGTGCTGAGGAGGAGCCTACACGTGGTGGCACTGCGCACTCATAGTTTCCTGCACCTCGCCATGAGAAGGGCCTTGGTCTGACTCTTGTGAGACGCTGTCTACCACACTGGGGTTACGGATATCTACACGTTGCATGTACTGTACTGTACCTGTACGACGGTCCCGTAGGAGCAGTTTCTGATTGTGGTCGACGGGTCTGCTCAGCTAGACTAACCGATGTTAAGCAACAACCTGTTCTGTCTACCCGTCCGTCTGACTGCCTGTCTCATCCTTTGAGTCTCCTGTCCATTGGCAATAGCCACCATGCATTTCAGATAGCAGAACCCTCAGGCACATTAGTCATGCAGACATATCACTCGTATCTTCCTCATCTTCTGTTGCCATCATGCACTTCGGTAAACAGACTCTCCATGCACACCCTCCCCACGGCGAGGTGCAGGGAAATATATGGAGGTTTGGCTCGCGGATGCATGTCGCAGCTGCTCCACCCAGGGTGTCCAACGCCACCACGCACAGGCTTCTCATCAGCGCCAGGCAAAACATATAGGAATATATAGTATGCAGGCAAGAAAGCAATCTAGTTGGCTGGCAGGCTGACAGATAGGCAGGTGGTGTTAAAAATAATATACATTAAAAAAAAAATGACAAAAGAGGCAAGGAATACACAGTAAAATCTGAAAAAAAAAAAAAAAAAAAGACAAAGAAGGCAAGAAATGTACAATGAAAAAATATGACAGAGGAGGAAATATATATACACTGACGATGACTAATTTCTGGCCAGGGATGCCCCCTTCCTACTGCTGTATACCCAGGTAAGAGGGTAGAGGGGGACGAAACGACCTCCACCCCAACCCCCCCATACCCCTACCCACCCATCCCCCACCCGTCATTCTTAACTCGCAGTTACATCTGAAGCTGATTTCCTGCTTAACATTCTTGGTGCCACTGCTGATACAAACATAAAACACTGGGACGTGTTACAAGTATATAATATAACCATCAACACGCCGCAGCAAGAACACAATGCTTTATGATGGTGACGGTAAAACAAACACGTTAACATTGGCCAACTCAGGCCTCGTGTGTTTGGTGCACCGCTTATCACACACACACACACACACGCCCACGCCCACGCCCACGCACACACGCACACAGCACACACACGCATGTACGCACCCGAGGCACGAGGCCTGGGATGGCCGTGGTTAACGTTTTTGTTTTAGTGTCAACTTTTGAATGCATTAATTTCTTGCTGCAGCGTGTTCATAGTTCTAATATATACTTTTGACATATGCTAGTGTTTTATGTTTGTGTATTAGTAATGTGACTATCAGTGTAAAGTATGAGGTTAGCTTGAGATGTAACTGCCAGTTAAGAATGACGAGTGGGGGGTTGGGTGGGGTAGGGGTATCGGGGAGGGTGGGGTGCTGGGGTAGAGGCGGGTGGAGCTCGTTCCGTCCCCCCCCTCCCGTCGTCTTCCCTGGGTATATAGGGGTAGGAAGGGGGTATATTGGGGTAGGAAGGGGGTATATAGGGGTAGGAAGGGGGAATTTAGGGGTAGGAAGGGGGAATATAGGGGTAGGAAGGGGGAATTTAGGGGTAGGAAGGGGGAATATAGGGGTAGGAAGGGGGAATTTAGGGGTAGGAAGGGGGTATATAGGGGTAGGAAGGGGGTATTTAGGGGTAGGAAGGGGGTATATAGGGGT
Source organism: Coenobita brevimanus (assembly GCF_032717465.1). NCBI lineage: Eukaryota > Metazoa > Arthropoda > Malacostraca > Decapoda > Coenobitidae > Coenobita > Coenobita brevimanus. The sequence goes on from NW_027643692.1 coordinate 191,442, forward strand.
AGGAAGGGGGTATTTAGGGGTAGGAAGGGGGTATATAGGGGTAGGAAGGGGGCACCCCTGAGCAGAAAGTAATGATCGTGAGTGTACAATAGAATCAGCAAAACAAGAGGCAGACGAGAGAGGAAAGCCTAACATAAAGCTGAAGATGGGAGTAAAATCAAGAACCTAAGCAGGAAAACTTGGTGTTTGACAAAGTGAGGCTGACGGCGTTGACAATTCTTTATGACTTGTCTTTTACCTGCTCCTTTTTATTTTTCATATCTATTCATTCACTTTCATCTCTCCCTCATTCATTCCTTCATCTTTTATTCTTCTCTCATTAATTCATTCGTTTCCCTTTCTTCGTCAGCCATTTTTCACTTCCATATGTCCTGATGTGACTGGCTTCCTCCCACGTGCAGTGAGAAATCTTAGTAGTACTGGTAGCTGATACAGCCTCAAGTTCATCTGAAATGTGAACCCAGTAAACACCTGGCTAAAGTTACCCTTCTGCTACAGTCCACCATTACTCTTTTGGGGAATAGGGTGGCAACTGAGGGACGTTTGTGTGACCAGGCATCAGAGCCACGCGGTCTTATCGAAGCCACGAGGCCAAGACCCTCCTCTCCAGCACCTGTTATTGCTATGACAGGATTTACACAAAGAACAGCAAGCTTACCTGTATTTTTTTATGGAAGGCTGCAGATGAGAGAGAGATTCAGTCCTGTATTCTCGTCGTGTAAGGAGGCTCCCTAACACGTCTTCCTTAGCGATTTATCTTCCAAACCACTCATTAATATCCCCGGGTTTCCTCCTTATGTCTTTTCAATATCGACATAGATTGCATGAATAACACACAAGTATATAGTAACGGAGCAGAATTAGAAATAAATCGGTAAGGAGGAGGTGTTAGTAAGCTTCATAGCCTTACTAGGATACCGCCCTCAGCCTGCAGTCCACCAGGTTCGCGTTTTAGACGAACCTGGGACTTCAAATTGTACTTCTAATCCTCGTCTCCTTCTTGTTCTTTTAAAAAATCTTAATTTACGACAGAAATAAGATCGTAAGTTTTTTTCCATCATCATCATCCCTGTTTCTACGACCTCCGACTCGCCTCCGTCTCTCTCTCATTACTCCACCTTTTTTTTTTTTTTTTTTAAATGCGAGGAAGATGGAACCAAAGGCCACGAGCCCGCAATAACTGTTCCTTCCAAGAGAAGAACAAAATACAAGAGAGGCAAATTCAAGATCCGATCATTTCGAGATGCCTGGACACACTGCGTTTAAAAGACTGGAGATCATAGGAAGCAGGAAATACAGACAGAGGGAGACAGTTCCAGACGTCATACTTCTTGTCCATGCTTTGAAATTTACTGCAGAAGTTAAAGATATTTTTTTCCTATGTCTTTACTCTTGAGTTTGTACTTAAGTTGGCGCTTGAGTTGGAATTTAATTTGGCACTTGAGTTGGGACCATGTTTTGCACCTGAGTTGGCACTTAAGTTTGCTCTTGAGTAGGGACTTTTGTACGTAGGTTGGCCCTTGAGTTGGAACTTAGTTTGGTGCTTGAGTTGGGACTTAGTTTGGTGCTTGAGTTGGGACTTAGGTTGGCACTTGGGTTGGGACATACGTTGGCGTTTGAGCTGAGACTTAAGTTGGAGCTTGAGTTTGGACTTAAGGTAGCGCTTGAGTTAGGACGTGAGTTCGTACTTGTGTTAGCACTAAAGTTGGTACTTGTGTTTGGACCCAAGTTGGTACCTGTGTTGGGACTTGATTTGGCACTTGAGTTTGAACTTTAGTTGCTACTTGAGATGGGATTTAAACTGACACTTGTGTTGGGACTTAAGTTGGCAATTGTAAAGTTGGCACTTGTTTTGGGACTTAAAGTGGCACTTGAGTCGGAGCTTAACACTTGAGTTGGCATTTAAGTCACCACTTGAGTTGGCACTTCAGTTGGCACTTTAATTGACAGTTAAGTTGGGCCATGTATTGGGATTTGAGTTGGGCCTTGAGTTGTGACTTGACACTTGAGTTGGCACTTGAATTGGCATTTGAGCTGACACTATTTGGCACTTGAGTTTGCACTTAAGTTGACATTTGAGTTGGCACTTTTGTTCACACTTAAGTTGGCACTTACATTGAATTTGGCACTTACGTTTTTATTTTCTCTTGTCATACTTCAGAACCACAGGTGTTTAGTGATAAAGTGGACGGGCGTTTGAACCGAGTGTGAGACACAAGTGTTGTTGGCGTCACTTCATAGGCTGTTGCTTGGATTTGCTGGATTTCCCTCCATTGTCCTCCTTACTGCGATCTCGCCATGTTCCCGCTGCATCCTCCAAAGGTATGCTATTTGGCTTCTGCTAATTCTGTACTCGTTTTACTCTAACTTGGCCCAAATTTCCCATCCCTTCAACCTGAATGCTGAGTTGTAGCAATAGATTAATGCTAGAAAATGTAAGTCACAAAAAAGTGGTATGGAAAGGGAGCCGTAGCGTTGTCCGTTTCTGCCAATGACCCATGTGAAGTAAGCTGCAAAAGGACGAAAATTTGGGCCATTTACAATGAAAAAATAATATACTGCGTGATACAATGATAATCTAGGACGTTGTGGAGAGTTGAGAAGTTTGTGGTTTGCAATAGAGGGACAGGAAGACAGAGACAGACAGACGCAGGGTAAGGAGACAGACAGAGGAGACGAAGCGTCGCGTTATTATGAGTGTAGTTGACTTCATAGAACATTGTATTATAGTTGTGCCCAAACTTTAATAGCACGTCTTCTTATGTATAACCAAAGTCGTTTGACGTGTAGTGAACTAACACACACACACACATGCAACTACAACAAACCGTTCATGCCTTACTCCACCGTGAACACAACACATCCACATACCCAACAACACCCCCCCACACACACACACATACATAACCACACACAACCACATACTCGTATAACCACACACACACACATACTCGTATAACCACACACACACACACACACACACACACACACACACACACACACACACACACACACACACACACACACACACACACACACACACACACACACACACACACACACACACACACACACACACACACGCACGCACATACATAACCACACACAACGACATACTCGTATAACCACACACAAACACACACACACACACACACACACACACACACACACACACACACACACACACACACACACACACACACTGCAACCACATCAAACTGTAGACCCCTTACCCCACCGTACACACAACACATCCACATACCTAACAACACACACACACACACACACACACACACACACACACACACACACACACACACAAACACAAGTATTCTAAGATGGGCCTTGCTGATAGAGGTGTGTGTGTGTGTGTGTGTGTGTGTGTGTGTGTGTGTGTGTGTGTGTGTTGTGAGGTGGGCAGGTTGCCATGGTAACACAGATGCCCTGCACCAGCCAAGCTAACACCATACGTATTGCCCACTGAGTCTCGCACTTTATATAAAACATCTCTGTACTCATATCTGATCCCAATATTGCAGTTTTTTTTTTTTTTCATCACAATACGGTAAAACATACTCGAACTTGATTTTTGAAAATGATCCATGAATATTAAAGTTTTCTGTGGCAAGAAATGAAGAAGGTGTTTGGTGGTGGGGTGGAGTGGGTGTCTAGCGGTGCATTGTGGTGAGACACATACACTCACAGGCACATAATTACACAAACTTACACACACACACACACACAAATTCACACACGTACAAATACACACACGTACACTGAGGAAGGGTGAGGCAGAGACTGGCAGGGAGAGGCAGAAACGGGTGGGAAAAAGCAGGGAGAGGGAGGCAGAGCCAGGATGAGGCAGGGAAAAGCACTGTAGTGAATATAATGTGTCTGTGTTTTTGTCTTTAGCTGTAGGCAATGACGGAGAGAGAGAGAGAGAGAGAGAGAGAGAGAGAGAGAGAGGGGAGGGGGATCACAGAGACGTTTCGATCCAGAAAAGCTGGTCAAACCTTAGCAGAAAAAATTATATCTTGGCCATAAGAAGGGATTTTTTTCATGACAGTTTTTTTTAATACACACACGATTGTGAACAGGCATAAGAGTAACTACGTACACACACACACACACACACACACACACACACACACACACACACACACACACACACACACACACACACACACACACACACACACACTCTCTCTCTCTCTCTCTCTCTCTCTCTCTGCTGCTCCAAGGAAAGTCATCAAACGTCACTATAGCTGTGGTACCCTCCGTCTGAACCTACTTTCTACCCACTGACCTACTCTCCCTATTCCTCTCTCATTTTCCGCAGTCTCTTCCCACTCCCCTTCCACTGCCACTCTCCCCACTCCCCTCTCATTCTCCCCACTCTCCCCATTCCCCTCTCACACTCCTCACACCCTCTCTCATTTTCTGCAATCCTTTCCCACGCCCACTCTGCCTACTCCCCCCACTCCCCTCTCACTTTCCCCACTCCCTTTCCCGTCCGACTCTCCCCATTTCAATATAATCTTGTGTAATTCACCGGGTCGGTCATGATCACTTGATGGTCGTGATCGTCAGCTTTTTACCCTCCCGGAAGGGAGCTGAGAGCTCATATAGTCCGATCTAAGGGCAAGGCTGTGACCACACACACACACACACACACACACACACACACACACACACACACACACACACACACACACACACACACACACATCCCCTTGCTCAAGGGGGACAGTAACCACCCACTTCATCAGTGAAACTTTTCGCAACCTGAGCGAGGCGCAAACTCCCGTCCACCAGCTGGCAAGCGAGAACATTACCACTGTCTAATTTCGTACTGTACGTCTGCCATTACGTTTCTGTGAAAATTAATCGATAATATAAATTATTTTTGCAAGCAATTCCTCGTCCAGTTTCAATACTCACTTATTATATTTGTGTTTTTTGCTGTTAGTGGAAATTATATATATATATATATATATATATATATATATATATATATAGATATATATATATATATATATATATAAATATATATATATTGTGTGTGTGTGTGTGTGTGTGTGTGTGTGCGCGCGCGCGTGTGTGTGGTAATTGACCTAACATTTGATTTACATTCATATGGCAATGGGATTAAATAAAATTAAGGATTACTGACTTGGATTGTAGTAGAATTTTCTGTGAAAAATTGTGTTTAAATCAGACTATGATAAAACTCAACCACTTAACGGGTCAAGTAGCAATGCTGCAGCCGGCCCTACAGTAAATACCTAATCCAAATCATTATTTATATACTATTGTATAATCAAATCTATAAATTAATCACTTAACTCTGTAGGCCTACAGTGGGCAAGGAATATACGAGATACGCACAACAAAACAAATGTCAGGTAATAGAAAAATACTGTATATAATAACCATTATCATATGCTTCTCGTAATTACTTACATGTCTCCCATCTAAAAGTATACACTATTCTATGTTCATTATAGCTTGACCAGAAATATTACCTTATAAGTCTGTAACACACACACACACACACACACACACACACACACACACACACACACACACACGCTAAAACATAAGGTTATATCTTAAAACATTGGTCAGGGAAACAATTAGGTTATCCTATCTACAAGTCAGTATTTGTCATCTGGATTATTCTGGACAGTGGACAGTCACATTGGAATAATTAAGCACGGCAATGGGTACGGAAAAGGCACGGAAAAAAAAGTAATTTCGTACCGTACCGTACTTAAAGAAATGTCGTACCGTAATTTGGCACCGTTCTTACTGGTGAAAAAAATACCATACCGTACCGTACTTCCCTACAGTACCGTCCCGTACTTTTGGGGCGCAAACGTGTGTGTGTGTGTGTGTGTGTGTGTGTGGAGGGGGGAGGGGAGAGGAAGAGGAGGAGGAGGAATTATAGAGGAAAGAGTACATAAAGAGAAGAATGCAAGGAAGGTGGAAGGAAGAATGTGGAAAGGAGCCGAGAGGAGAAAGAAAAGTTGAAGTTAAGGGGTATATGGAAAAGAGAA
>NW_027643692.1:202500-307500 GCF_032717465.1 Coenobita brevimanus
AATGTAACACCCCAATATACCACCAATATAACACCCCAATATACCACCAATATAACACCCCAATGTAATACCAGCAATATAACATCCCCAATATACCACCAATATCGCAGTATACCACCAATATAACATTACAATATACCACCAATAAAACAGCCCCAATATACCACCAGTATAACAGCCCCAATATACCACCAATATAACATCGCAATATACCACCAATATAACATCGCAATATACCACCAATATAACATCGCAATATACCACCAATATAACAGCCCCAATATACCACCAATATAACATCGCAATATACCACCAATATAACAGCCCCAATATACCACCAATATAACAGCCCCAATATCTCTATCTATCTATCTATATACCTAGGCTGCTTCCCCCAAGGAAAGGGAGGTAGCCGAGACAGGACGACTCACTCTCCATTTACTCATCCATTCAAACACATTTATTCGCATCTTAGCCCCAAAGGGGAGAACGGACAGATCCTCACCGCATCACACCAATATACCACCAATATAACAGCCCCAATATACCACCAATATAATAGCCCCAATATACCTCCAATATAACATCGCAATATACCTCCAATATAACATCGCAATATACCTCCAATATAACAGCCCCAATATACCTCCAATATAACAGCCCCAATATACCACCAATATAACATCGCAATATAACATCGCAATATACCTCCAATATAACATCGCAATATACCTCCAATATAACAGCCCCAATATACCACCAATATAACAGCCCCAATATACCACCAATATAACATCGCAATATACCACCAATATAACATCGCAATATACCTCCAATATAACATCGCAATATACCACCAATATAACATCGCAATATACCACCAATATAACAGCCCCAATATACCACCAATATAACATCGCAATATACCACCAATATAGCATCGCAATATACCTCCAATATAACATCGCAATATACCTCCAATATAACAGCCCCAATATAACAACCCCAATATACCACCAATATAACATCGCAATATACCACCAATATAACATCGCAATATACCACCAATATAACATCGCAATATACCTCCAATATAACATCGCAATATACCTCCAATATAACAGCCCCAATATACCTCCAATATAACATCGCAATATAACAGCCCCAATATACCTCCAATATAACAGCCCCAATATACCTCCAATATAACAGCCCCAATATACCTCCAATATAACAGCCCCAATATACCACCAATACCTACCTTCCTTCATGCATATACATATTGATTCTTTACCTACCAGCCTACTTACCTACTGCCCAACCTAATTACCTACTTTTCACAGGCCCATCAACCAGCAGTATTTTCCCCCCTGCCTACCTTCTTACAAAATTTCCACGTAAAGACTCCCACCCTTCTTTCTTCCTCCTGCACTTTTCCTCTCCTCCTTTCCTTCCTGCCCTCCATCCCTCCTCTTGTACTTCGCCTCTCTCTCCACCAGTAGTCACTCCACGTAATGACAATCCATCTCATCTGCATATTTTTATTTTCTCACCCCTGTTTTTATTTTGCCATGTCAACTAATTTCCTCTATCGCTGTATCACCTGTCTTTGTCCCCCTCCTCTCCCCCTCTCCCTTCCCCTATACTTATCTCCCTCTCTCCACCTCTCCTCCCTCTTCCTTCTTCATCCTCTCTCAACTTTTCTAACTTCCCCACTCCCCTCTCTTCCCTATTCCTTCTCTCCCTCCTATCGCTCCCTCAGCTTCCTCCTCCCTTTCCCTTCTCGACCCCTTCCCCCACACCCCTTTCCCTTTTTTGCTCCCCCACAGCCTCCCCTCTCTCTTTCCTCTCTCATCCTCATCCTGCTTCTCCTTCCTTCCTCGTCATTCCCCCACCTCACATTCTTTTTAATCCCTCAGTCTTCCTCGTCTCCTTGCCCTATCCTCCCCCTACCCTTACACCCCCTCGCATCACCATCACAACCTCCCACACCCCTCTCCCCTCCCCACACTCCGTTCTCTCTCCCTCTCCCTATTATGTCCTCCCCCCTCTCCCCCCAGCCCGAGCACTTAGGTTATTGAAATCTGGTCGGCATTTTTGTGTTGGTGGTGCCATACACTTCGAGAAGGATGCCACTCCCACGGTATGCAATCTGCTTACTTGATACACACTCACCATCAAGACGTATACCCTCCCCCACCTCTCTCTCTCTCTCTAAAATCCCCAAAATAACTCCTCTCTCAATCCCCTAATGACCAATCTCTCAATCTCCTTTCGGCCGAATTTCAACTCACCCGTCCAGATTTCAGCACTTCCTTTATCTCTCAGTCTCTTTCTCTCCTCCTCAGCCCCTCTTTCAACCTCCTTAATCTTGTAACCTCTTTTTCATTTTTTTTTTAATAACCCTTCACTCCATCCCCTAATAACGCTTTCTAACCCCCATAACTACTCTCCCAGTCCCAGCCTTTTTCTCATTCGTTTTCTCTCTCTCAATACATTTTTCTCACCATTAACACACAAATCCCCTGCCCGTTGCTCCACCTACTTTTCCGCCAACAACCCCGCTCTCACAACCCTTCAACTCCCAGTAACCCCTCTCTCAACCCCTAACAACTCCTGTCTCAACCTCTTAACCTCTATCTCAGCCCCTTGATTTCTTTTCGCAAACTCCTTATCGCCAAATTCGCGGCCACCCGTCCAGAATTCAGGATCTCCTTTATCCGCACATTTCCTGGGCAGGGCGAGGGGCCTTTTTCCGTGTGGCTGTCTTGGCCTCTCTTGGCGGCTGCTGCTGCGTCCACAAAAACCCGGCCCCGTACCTGAATTAATTTATCTCACGTTCGGGGATCATTCTTTACCCTCCCGGTTCTTTTGTTGGCGAGTTGAGTAAATCTTTCTGTAGATAATAAGAATAATACGAAGTACATGCAAGAGTACTGGAGTAAGCTGAGGTGTTTACGTCAACTCCTTCTATAGCAGAATAAAACCGTCTGCAGGTAGCCAGAATAATAAACAGGTAAAACAAGAGACTACAGTAATGGGATAAACAGTGTTCCATCCTATAATATACAGGTAAAATAAGAGACTACCGTAATGCAATAAACAGTGTTCGATCCTATAATATACAGGTAAAATAAGAGACTACAGTAATGCAATAAACAGTGTTCGATCCTATAATATACAGGTAAAATAAGAGACTACAGTAATGGGATAAATAGTGTTCGATCCTATAATATACAGGTATAATAAGAGACTACCGTAATGCAATAAACAGTGTTCGATCCTATAATATACAGGTATAATAAGAGACTACCGTAATGCAATAAACAGTGTTCGATCCTGTCAGTACCAGCAGTCCTTCCTAAGCTGAATAAAACCGTTTGTAGTTAACATGGATAGCGTCAAGAAGAAATCCATTCCCGTCCCCGAATTAATTTATCTCACGTTCAGGGGTCATTCTTTACTTTGTCGTTTTCCTGCCACGGCTGAGTAAAAATCGTCTGCAAATACCAAGAGTAACGTGTAAGATTCGTCCCTCACATCTGAATTAATTTATCTCACGTTCAGGGGTCATTCTTTACCTCGTTCCTTTCCTGCCACGGCTGAGTAAAAATCGTCTGCAAATACCAAGAGTAACGTGTAAGATTCGTCCCTCACATCTGAATTAATCGCTTCAGCATGATGGTGTTGGCATGTTAGTGTTGGCTTGCTTCTTTTATTCTTTCTACCACCAGGCGATCTGATTCATCTTTGTGGAGACTCTTGCAACTGCTGTAACTCTCCCTCCCTCCCTCCCTCCCTCCCCCTCTTCCCTCCTTCCCCTCCTGAGTGAGGTGGAGGGGGGAAGAGGGAGGGGGAGGCCAAGGATGAGATGGAGGGATGGGGTGGAGAGGTATATGAGAGAGGGGGGTGTGAGTTGGGAGCAGGGCAGTGAAATGGCGGGGGACAGGGCGACTTGGAGGCGATTTGTTTGTGGCCACCCCAAACGGGATTGAGGCGTCTGGCAATAGATAGATAGAGAAGTAATGCATAAGACTGCTTGTTTAGTTGCATCATCCGCCTTCCATCTACCAAACAGCAACCAAACCTGGCTGAATATTTAAGTGGAAAATAAGAAAAATATTAAATCAGACAAAAGTGAACTGTAGTATACTTTGGTTATGGAGAAACCTGCCCATAATCCTATATAAATAGTTGCCCTGGCGTTTGTGTCCCTACTCAGTAACGACTCTTCTCACAACGCACTACCACCCCGCCTTACTCGTACACACTCTGGCACCTTATCTCCCCACCTTGTTATAGGTCTGCCTCTCTTCTTGTTTGTACTGTATAATTTCACACTTTTTCGCCCTCCAACACTACTCCCCCTTCTCTCTCTCTCTCTCTCTCTCTCTCTCTCTCTCAATCTTCCTCAGCTTCCTATCCCTTTGTCTTCCTCTCCCCTTCCCCCACCCCCCTTCCCTGCTCTTCACCTGGTACAGTCATGGACAAAGAAACCTGGACACTCAGGGGCTGAGCTGATAGTTTCTTTTTCCTTTTCGATTTTTCCACTAAATCTTCGTCCATATGAACCGTACCCCCCCATCCCCTTCCTTCCCTCACCTCCTCTCCGTCCTACCCATATGACCCGGGAAGGCTGGCCATTCCCAGGGGACAAGTAGACACTTCTCACCTCTCTCTCTCTCTCTCTCTCTCTCTCTCTCTCTCTCTCTCTCTCTCTCTCGTATGCAGATCCAAAATCAGGAGTCGCCTCGCATGGGCCAACCAGCCTACTGCAGTTGTTTTCTTTAAATATATTCCTAAGTTTTATTTTATAATACTTATATCACAATAATAAAGGCATACTTTGCACTGACATTACTATTCACTCCTACAGAATCTTGAAAAAGAAAGAGAGAGAGAGAGAGAGAGAGAGAGAGAGAGAGCAGCTGAAGATGAGCTTCTCATATGTGTGTGTGTGTGTGTGTGTGTTAGCAGAGTAGCCGTAGGGAAGAGGGAGGGATGGGTTGTGATCGGAAAAATGTAGGGAGTTGCTTGTGTCAAGGATGCACACACACACACACGGTTCAAGGTCGGCGGATTAGCGAACTGGGGTGTATGGGGGCAGGGAAGGGGGGATGGGGAGTGCAGCCTGGCAGGTGCTATGAAGAGAGGGTAAACGGGATGGGGGGTGGGGGGGATGGGGGAAAGGAGTCGTGAACGAAGAGTGACGGACAAGCCGGGGGAAAAGAGGAAATATGACTTTTGCCTCGCCTCACCTGTCCAGGTTTCTCTGTCCATGACTGTACGAGGATTTATGGTGTGCGTCTTAGCGTGCGTCCTGAGGTTGACGTATGCGTCTCCCTGCCCGCCTCACACCACCACACTACACCTTTACACCACACCACGCGTCTCCCTGCCCGCCTCACACCACCACACTACACTTTACACCACACCATGCGTCTCCCTGCCCGCCTCACACCACCACACTACACTTTACACCACACCATGCGTCTCCCTGCCCGCCTCACACCACCACACTACACTTTACACCACACCATGCGTCTCCCTGCCCGCCTCACAACACCACACTACACTTTACACCACACCAGTTGCCTGATATTCTACCTCAGACCCTCACATGGCCGCGTCCCCTCTAGCATTACATTCTAGCTACGTGTAATGTCAGACGATAATATGGAGATGATAGTGAGTCATAGGAGCCTCAAGCGGATGTATGCGTCTCCCTGTCCGCCTCACAACACCACACTACACTTCCCTACACTTTACACAATACCGATTACCTGATATCATCCCTGTCTTTACCCTTAACCAACACAACACCCTGTTCACTTCAGCTAGGCGTAAAGTTGCCGTCTCTCCATCTCAAGCAGTGCCTCATTCATTTTCACCCTTTAGGCATCCTCCTCTTCGTCTTTCTCCTACGCTTCTCATTTACGCTCAGGTGATCTACGTATCATGAGTACTTTTACACCTTTCCTCCTCGTACGTACTTATTCCACCCTTCTCTGCCCTTACTTCCTCCACTCTTCAGTATTTCCTCCCACCTCCTCTTCCTGAACCTCTTTTGGATTTTCTCCCCCTCCCATCATCATCATAATTATCATCATCATCATTTCCTTTCATCATTAGCTAACTAATTCCCTCCTCTTCCTCCTTCTTCATCCCCTCCTCCTCCTTCTCCTTCTTCTTCTACTTCTCTTCCTCCTCCTCCTCCTCCTCCTCCTCCTCCTCCTCCTCTACAGTGTCATACGCCAGGTACCCTTCTACGCCTCCCACCTACGCACGAGTACCTTCTCATTCTCTTGTACTCTTACGCCTTTATGAATTCTCTGGGCGTTTTAATGAGCTTGGGATAAGGGAGAGAGAGAGAGAGAGAGAGAGAGAGAGAGAGAGAGAGAGAGAGAGAACATAAGAACATAAGAAGAGAGGATAACTGCAGTAGGCCGGTTGGCCCATGCTAGGCAGCTCCTAGAAGAGTAACTGAACTACTAGAATGAGATAAGGATAGCAAAGAAGAAGGCTCTCCCCCGCCCCCCAAACCCTCCAGCCGAAGCCGGCAGGAAAAAGTCAGAAAGAACACCACGCCGTATAGAAAAGCTGGCGTGGACATTTTACAGGAAAGTGTGAAAGGAGAATAGAGACTATCATAGTGTAACCTGAAAAGAAATTTTTTTTGAATTAGTATTGGTTATAAGATTTTCTTTATTCTATATCAACCCCTTATTTGTCATATGCTTATCTAGCCTATGCTTGAAACTCTCAATGGAAGAGGCAGCAACTACTTTACTAGGTAGCTTATTCCATTCGTCTACTACTCTATTACCAAACCAATTTCTACCGATTTCCTTACTGAAACGGAATTTTTCTAGTTTGAAACCATTATTTCTAGTTCTATCCTGTATGCTCACTTTAAGTACCTTGCTAATATCTCCCTTATTTATACCATTCATCCACTTAAACACCTCAATTAAGTCTCCCCTTACTCTACGCCTCTCTAGCGAATGCAGACTTAGTCTTTTCAGTCTGTCTTCATATGACAGGTTCCGGACGTCATGTATCATTTTAGTCATTCTTCTCTGTACATTTTCTAACGAATTAATATCCATTCTATAGTAAGGACACCAAAATTGTACTGCGTAGTCTAAATGTGGCCTTACTAATGCTAGATAAAGTTTTAGTAGTACTTTAGATGATCTATTGCTCACGCTTCTCGAAATAAATCCTAGGACCCTATTTGCTTTATTCCTCGCATTAATGCACTGTTGCCTTGGTTTAAGGTCGTTACTAATCATAACTCCTAGATCTCTCTCGCATTCCGATTTGCTAATTTCTTTGTTATCTAAGCTGTATTTAGTATCTCCAATGGTCTTGCCTACGTTAAGTACTTTACATTTTTCAACGTTAAATTCCATTTGCCAAGTTTTAGACCATTTGGACAATGTATCGAGGTCTTTCTGTAAGTTATGGCAATCGTCAGTCGAGTTAATGATACGCCCTATTTTTGTATCGTCGGCAAATTTGCTGATGCTGCTATTGACTCCTAAGTCTAGATCATTTATATATATGATAAATAATAAGGGACCGAGTACTGAACCCTGTGGTACACCGCTAGTTACTAATCACCAGTCCGACTTAGTTCCATTTATTAATACTCTCTGCTTTCGTCCTTTCAGCCAGGATTCTATCCATTTTAAGATATCGCCGTCTATACCGTGTGCTCGAACCTTTCTAACTAACCTTCGTGTGGGACCCTATCAAAAGCTTTACTAGAGAGAGAGAGAGAGAGAGAGAGAGAGATGGGGGGGACAGTTCACCCTTATCCTCTTCCATTATCAATATTCAGGATCTCATCTGAAGAAGAGATCAAAGCCTATCTTCCCTATCAAGACAAGTTAAGTGGAAGAGAGAGAGAGAGAGAGAGAGAGAGAGAGAGAGAGAGAGAGAGAGAGATTTTAAATCTACGGTAATCGTCACTAATTCACTGCTTTATATATACATACAACATAATTGCACTAAATTGGGTAAATAAAGGCGTGACATGATACAGTATGGGCAGAATTAATACGTATTAGTGCATATTTAAATACTGATTGATATTAGCAGAGTTAATCTGTTTATCTATAGCCAGACGCCATAATTCCGTAAAGGGTAGCCGTTTGTCTCTGAGTTAGTGGTTTTACGAGGAGGAACACTAATCCTACGCCAACCCACCTGTTAACACATAGGGAACACGTAAAGGCTGGTTATATGGTTACCACCCAGCGCTGTAAATGGTTTCCTGGCTTACAGGAAACCATTAGGCTGACACTCAATGTAAAGTCGCCTAAAATGGAATGAGTAATGAAAAGTGAGAGGAAAGATCAAGTGAGCGAATGACGGTCGCCACCACCTACCACCAAACCTAATCCAACCTATGACAGCAATCTCTCAATTTTAAAAGCAAGTGTTGGGGACGCAAGATATGGCCAGCTACTGGTAGACGTCAGTGGAATAATTATTCATTCTAAATCCTCAGCGTTCACTGTCTTTATAAAAATGCCCAGTAGCTATGGCACGGTACTCCAGGAAAAATAACAAATAACCTGTGAAAGACTCATTTCGATGGAAAATATGAAAAGGCCGCGCGTGTTTGGTAATGAATTAATGAAAAACCACAGCAATACCAACCCTGATTCCACTATGACTTAAGTTTAATGTGTACTAAAAAAAAAAAAACAGCAGTACCAACCTTGATTCCACTGTGGCATGTTAATGTGTACTGCCGAGAGTCCCAGCCACAAGAATGTGTAGCAGTTCAGTCATGGATGGTAGATAACTTGGTGAAGAGGTGGACACGGCCAGAGTTAAGTCACTAGCAGCTGCAGTCCTTTACTCACATGTTATGATGAGGCATTTAAAGGAGCAGGTTGACGAATGAGAACGTAAACAAACTTCTAAATCAGTGTTTATACACTTATTTCCTTATCAGTCTTCGTTCGGGTACTCTAGATACTAATGTTTCGTTATAGCGTACACTTTTAATGGTGAAAATAGCTTATTCCTAGAGGTTTTTGTGGTAATTTTCAGAGGGCACATAAACACATCCTTCCCGACGAACAACTCTGTGATTTATGGACAGTGTTCGGATGGCCTCCTTGTGTTGATGTTTATATATATTTTTTCCATTAGATCAAGTGAATTTTCACACATTACACCACATTTCTGTTTCAAGATATTTTTAAAAGTGTTGTGATAAATAACGACATCAGATATTCCCTCCCAGTGAACCAGATTATCAAAGCTTGTATGGATGTGGTTGAAAAGATTAGGAGAAATACACTGAGGTGGTTTGGACATGTGGAGAGAATGGAGAATGAAAGACTGACTAAGAGGGTGTATGTAGGTGAGGTGGAGGGAGGGAGAGGGAGAGGTAGACCAAGGATGAGGTGGAGGGATGGAGTTGAGAGGTATATGAGGGAGGGGGGGGTGAGTTGGGGGGAGGGGAGTCAAATGGTGGGTGACAGAGTGACTTGGAGGCGTTTTGTCTGCGGCCACCCTTTGCGGGATTAGGGCGTCGGGCTATAGATAGATAGATAGATAGATAGTATTATGGTGTAAAGGAATCGACCTCTGCCGAATTAATTTCTTAACAATATTTTTTAGCAGAAAATGAATACTAATCATTTATTATCCCTCTGGACTCTTAATCAACATGTATCAATATTTTTACTGCTGAACTTATATGGTGGAATATAATCTGGTAGAATTTAAGGAATTTAGTATGTGTTAAGAAATGAGATGATGTAAACATAACAACGCGGGGCATTTCCTGTGTTTCACCCCAGCTGACTTCACGGGATTTTATTCAGTAAGAGTGAGTGTTAGAACCCTTAGAATGTTACTGGGAGAGACCCTGACATGTACTGAAGGAAGAGTGAAAGAATAAAGGGGAAAATGAATGAAGGGGAGAATGTAATGACAAAATGAATGGAGAAATAAAAGGATAGACTGTAGGGAAGAATGAAAAAATGAAAATGAAGGGAAGGATGAAAGAACGTCAAAGTGAAGGGAAGAATGGAAGAAGGACAAAATGCAGGGAAGAATAAAAGAACGACAAAGTGTAGGGAAGAATGGAAGGTTAAATAAAGTGGTACAGATAATGAATACACCCAACCCATTCACTACAATGCCGTGTTGTTTGGGTGTATTCTCGCTGCCTTCACACGATTATATTCAGTACATGAGAGGCCTTTGGTAGTGAAGGGGTTAATGAAGGCTGTATCAAACCCAGCCAGACAGAAAAGAGTCATGGAAGATAAATAAAATCGTCCGTAGGCAACAAGAATGAAAGGAGAAAATAGTGATAGAGTAGTTGGAATAAATGCACAAAGGGTGGAAGGATGAGGGAAAAGGAAATACTGAAGATGTACATTAAAGCAGTAGTATTCTGTGTGTGTGTGTGTGTGTGTGTGTGTGTGTGTGTGTGTGTGTGTGTGTGTGTGTGTGTGTGTGTGTGTGTGTGTGTGTGTGTGTGTGTGTGTGTGTGTGTGTGTGTGATCCCCCAAATATCACAAGTTTTTCAAGGGCATGGTTGTTGGTGTAATGCGACCTGTGTAAAATGTGCAATTACATGTGCAGCTCTGACACCTAATAATGTTAATTGTGTTGGCAATGGACAGGGTTGGGAAAAGTGCATCTCAGACATTATATACCTGATTCACCATGTTATGTGTGTTGTGAAATGCTGACTGATTAAATACTGAAGGATATATGCAACTTTTATGCCGAGAATAGTATATAAATTGTATGTGTGTGTGTGAGAGAGAGAGAGAGAGAGAGAGAGAGAGAGAGAGAGAGAGAGTCTTGTAATTTCGAGCTGGATATGCATGACAGTGTATCGCCCATTATCCTCCCCTCTTCTCCTTTATCCTCATATCTTCCTTCATCGTCCGTCCTCTTACTCTCCTTTATCATCAACCCTTCCCTCACCTTTCATCCTCTTCATTTCACTCCCTGTGTCTCTTTTCCTTCACTTTCCCTCCTCTTCTTCTGTCTTATCCTCATCCCTTCCTTCATCTTTCATCTTCTTCTCTCTCTCTGTCTCTCTTATTTCGTCTTTCATAATTCTTGTCCTTCTTTCTTTCTCTCTTCCTTCACCTTTTATCCACTTCTTCGCCACTTCCTCGTCCTTCCTCTCTCCTCTGCGCCATAAACTACTTGAACTGGCCATTCCCTGTCTCACCCCTGCTTGCTCCTTGTCCCCTCTTCTTCTTCCTCTTTCTTTCTCTTTCTACTGCCTCCTCCTTCTTCCTTTGTCCTATCTCCTTGCTATTTCTGTTTCTCTTCTGTCTTCCTTCTTTTCTTTTCCTCTTTGTCATTCCAACTTCCTTCCTTCTGTTGTCCTCTCTTCTTCCTGCCTCTCTTCTTGTCCTCTGTCTCCCTCTTCCTCTTCTTTCCCTTCATGTCTTTCCCTCTTCTTTTCATGTTTTGTCCTGTCTTCTTCCCTTCTCTCTTCTCGTCTCCTTGCTCCATTTTCCTCCTTTCATCTGCTTTGCTCTCCCATTCTTAAGCTTAAATTGAAAAGTAAGTTGTTCATTTAAGTTTAAGGCCAAGTTATGTGAAAAAAAAAAAGGTAGTAAAGTCTGTGTGTTCGGTGTATCCGTGTAACTACGTACGATAACTTGTGTGTACCTCTCTCTCTCTCTCTCTCTCTCGCCATATAACTCCCGACTCACTCTCGACCACCCCGACCCCAGCCAGAGACAATCGAGCGTATATGTAGATGAACCTGGCGGGGCGGGGGGAGAGGGGAAGGTTTGGGGTTGGGGAGACGGTTTGTGGAGTGGGGTTGGGGAAGGAAGGTGGGGTGAAAGGTAGGAAGAAGAGAACAGAACATAAGAACATAAGAAGAGAGGATAACTGCAGTAGGCCGGTTGGCCCATGCTAGGCAGCTCCTAGAAGAGTAACTGAACTACTAGAATGAGATAAGCATAGCAAAGAAGAAGGCTCTCCCCCGCCCTCCAAACCCTCCAGCCGAAGCCGGCAGGAAAAAGTCAGAAAGAACACCACGCCGTATAGAAAAACTGGCGTGGACATTTTACAGTAAAGTGTGAAAGGAGAATAGAGACTATCATAGTGTAACCTGAAAAGAAAAATTTTTTGAAGGAAGGAAAGGAGAAGGGTAGACTGGAAAGTGGGGGCAAAAAGAGAGGAAACATAGAGGGGGCGAAGGGGTTGGGGGGGAGAGTTTGTAGAACATGGAGGAATAAAAGTGGGGAAGGGAAGGAGGGGGAAGGGGAGGAAAGGAGGAGGAGGGTCAGTATGTTCTGTACATTACCGGAGCACACGATTGAGGGGGAGGGGGACTGGTAGGAGAGGGGGAGGGGATGGGGCCAGGGGCTGTCACCGGCATCTCTCCCTCTCTCCGTCATCCCTCCTTCCTTCATATTCCCTCCATCTCCTCACACACACACACACACACACACACACACACACATTAATCGATGTATCACTTGAACACATTAATGTCTTGTTAAATTGGTGTAAACCATAACTGCGTTATTTTCAAACCTAGTTCCACCGAGTGCGAACCGTAATGGAAAATAACACACGGGATAGAAATTAGACGTTCTTTATCTTAAACAGTGTTCGGATCTGGATACTGATCGTTCACCTCTGCAGCTCGCCTTCCTCTTTGTCCTTCATTTCCATCATATTGTCCTGAGGCTGTTTCTATCATTCACATCCTCGATAACTAAGGGTGTATCTTTTGTACTATGAATAGTGAAACAAGACGAAGACATCCCCAACCTCTCTCCCCTGCCACAGCCCCCACCTTCCCCCCAGCCCCTGCCCCTCCTCCTGTCTATTCTTTCAAAGGCGGAATGAACAAGTGCTGTTGCTTAGTGTGATTAAATATTGTATTCCAGTAATTCTTATCATCTTTTCTTAACAAACTCATCGTGTTATAATTAAATATAGCTAAAAACTACACATAACTGAGCCGTAAAAAGTGGCTTATTGACTGTTATTAGTCTTGCTGTAAATCTGATCGGTAGCAACTTCAGTTGAGCTTGTGCATCGCGCATGTCTGTAGCATCAAGTGTACCAATGCTTCCGATGCACTCAGTGATTGAGAGGTGATATTTAATTTTATTTTCTAATATTAGTTGTCTAGGCTTGTGAAACTCTCAAAACCACTTTGTATTAATCCCGAAATGCAGATAGATTAGTCAGTAGCCTGTGTGGTTGTGTTTGATGCTTGTGGATTACGTAGCACGTTGGATTGTGGCAGGTGAGGTTACTGACTTGTGACACGAGACGGTTGGCACACCTGCGTTGCCCACCACGTGCCAGCTGCCCTGCTCCAAAACACTAGTTCCCGTCTCTTCCCGCAGGTGGCGTCGCAGAAGAAAGAATTCTTTAATTTGTGTGAGATATGCGTCTTGTCGTGATCTCCGAGAACAAGAGTGACTGTGGACCTGATAGCCTCGCTCTGGTGTGAAGAGACGGGGCCTGACTGAGGTCCCGAAGACTCTAAGGTGAACTGCCCGGCCGCCACCCCGACACCACCGGCAAGGTCAGCCATTTTGATCGTCCTACATTTTGTAAGCGCAGGCTTCTTGATAATTACCTCTTACTGTAACTTCCTTACCGGTTTAAACTGATTGCATTCATCATGTCGTTATTATCTGGATGTTCTATGGAATAGGGGAGGTATTATTATTATTATTGCTGTACAGTTAAATCATCAATTACGATTGTTAACGCTTACTTACCTGCCGGCTTGTGTCGTGCATGTTATTTTCTAAATGTGATAATGACAGTTTAGAAATGATTAGCTGGATTTTATATATTTCCTTCCCCCTCCCTTATATTCACTTTCTTCCTCTTCTTCGCCTTCTTCCTCTTCCTCATCTTCCTCTTCCATCTCTTCCTGTTTCTTCCTCTTCTCCTCTTTCTCTTCCCCCTCTTCCTCTTCTTCTTCCTCTTCCTCTTCTTCCTATTCTTCCTCTTCATCATTTTCCTCTTCCTCTTCCTCTTCTTCCTCTACCTGTTCTTCCTCTTCTTCATCTTTCTTCTTCCTCTTCCCTCTTCCCCTTCTCCCTCTGTCTCATCCTCTTCTGCTTCCATTTTTTCCTTGGTCTTTCTGTTCCTCTTCTTCCTCTTTCTCCTTCCTCTTCCCTTTCCTCTTCCTCTTTCATTTCCTCTACCCCATCTTTCTCTTCCTTTTCCATTTGTTCGTCTTCCTGTTCCTCTTCCTCTTGTTCTTCCTCTTCCTTTTCCTCTCCCTTTTCTCTTCCTTCATTTCGTCCTTCCTCCTCCTCTTTCTCTTCCTCTTCTTCCATTTTTTTTCTCCTCCTCTTCTCGTTTCTCGTCATCCTCTTCCTCCTCTTCCTTTCCTTCCTCCTCTGCTTTTACCTCTTCCTCTCCTTCATCCTGTTCCTTTTCCTCCTCTTCCTCCACGTCTTCCTGCTATTCTTCCTCATCTTACACCTCTTCCTTCTTTCTTCCTCCTTCTGCCTCTCCTTCCTCCTCCTCTTCCTCCTGTTCTTCCTCATCCTCTTCCTCCTGTTCTTCCTCATCCTCTTCCTAATCTTCCTCCTCTTCCTAATCTTCCTCCTCTTCCTGACCTTCCTTCTCTTCCTCTCTTTCCGTCTTTTTTTTTTCTCTTTCTCTTTTTCATTCATCTCATTTCCTTTTATTTTCTCCTACTTTCTTCTCCTCTTCTTTCCTCTTTCTCTTTGGCTCCCTTTTTCTTCTCCATTCTTTCTCCTTTCGTTCCTCTTCTCTCCATTTTTTTCTTCTTCCTTCCGTTGTCTCCTTCCTTCTCATTTATTTCTTCTCTCCTTTCTTCTCTCTCATATTCTTTCTTTTTTCTTCCTGCTCCATCATTCTTCTTCCTTACCTCCCCTTTCCTTACTCCTTTCTTTTCCTTCTTTCCATACTTTTTCCCTCCAGTCTTCCTTCTCTCCTTTCTTCTTTCTTCCCTCCTTTCTTCTTTTTTCTCTCCTTTCGTCGTCCTTTCTTCCTTTTCCTTCATTCATCTTCCTTACCTTCTTTTTCTTCTCTTTTCTCTCCATTCTTCTCTTTTCTCTCCATTCTTCTCTCCTTTCTTCTCTCATTTCTTCGTTCATCTTTCTCCTATATTCTTCATTCTTTCTTTTTTCTTTCGTCTTTCTTCCTTTTCCTTTGTTTTCCTTATTTCTCATTTCGAAAGAAAAATACAAAACGAAATGTTTCCTGAAAACAGGCAGATTTTGAAGGGACTCTGTTGATAGATTTCCTAACTTTTACTATCCTGTTCCTGTCTCTGGATCCCTGCCGTCCCATGTATTTGGGCAAGAGAGTTAGCCTAATATGATGGTAATTCTGCCAGTTAACACTCACTCCCCTTTATTAACTTACTTCGGCCCTTTTGGTTGGCTTCACAGTCGTCTTTGGTGATGGTAGGAGGAGGAAGGGAAATGGCTTGAGTGGAAGGAGGAAAGAAGAGCTAGTATAGAGAGGAAAGGGGAGTTAGGAGGAATGGGAGGTGAACTGAGGGAAGGGAAGAAGTGATGCCAAGGAGTTTGCTGAGGAGAGGAAGGAGCACTTGAGGAGCAGGGAGTGCGGTTAAGTTCTTGGAATCAACTAGTTCTTAGCAAGCCGAATAAAGTCGACAGGAGAGAGCCAGACCGAATTTAACACCTTTTCTACGTGAGAGCTCCCCAAACCTAAAGTATAATCATGTGTGAATAACAAGTAAAATATGAAGGACGTCATCATTGGGAAGAGGTTATGGAAATTCCCTCCCCTAAGCCGAGGAATATCAGTCAGTAGCGTAGGTAAGATAAACACGAGACGTCACCTCCATTAGAGGCTGATGTATATATTGCCATCGTAGGTAATGGGGTAATTGAGGTAGAATACAACACCCTGACTATGAGAACTCTTCTGAATAAAATTATCCGGAGTTAGCCAGCATAAAATGAATAGAGATCATCGTAGTGACGGGATTAAGGCCTTTCACGGTGTTGTGTGTTAGTATTCCATGTGTAATCCACTTGATTGAGGATATATTGTGACGCGTAGACCTAATATTCTAAGTGCATTATTACATTTCCCTGACATTAAATCCTTTCGGTACGATGACGTTCAGCTTAATTTGTTTGTGTTGTTGCCGCCACTGTTTCTCTCAGGTGAACCCCTTCAATATGGTTTGTTACGTGTGGCCGATACACAATGCTTATACAGTATTCATATGTAATATTCAGAATCTTTAATATTTATTAGTACCATGCGTAGCATTCTGTGAATCGAGTTTATAATTATGAGACTGCAGGAAACAGCATGCTGAGTCAATCATATATCGTTCAGACGCGTCTTTTATAGTCCAGTTAACAACTCTTAACAGACGTTATGTATTCTGCCTATCATACGGTGTCACAAAGATGAGTCAGATATCCATTGCAAGAGCAACCAAGCATTTTCTGGTTACTGTTATCACCACTCATTGTAACACTGCAAAACCCTATTCACAGTCACTGCTGTTATTACTCACTTTAACACCGTATAATTCTGGTTTCTATCACTGTTACTCTCACTTAATGTAACATCGAATAATCCTGGTAAATATCGGGCAAGTTCAAAACTTCATCGTAGGCTACACCCACGTGGTTGGTAGCTGCGAGAGAGACTCACGGTTTCGACCCTGAGTTTCTGTTCTGCCCTTCTAGCTTCATTGAGTAGCGCTTCTTTGAGTTTGTCTATTTAAGCCGGGCTGGGACTCCCTCGAGTTTTGTTAGTTTTGTTTTTGTCTTTCTACATAGTATATTGTTTGGCCTAATGACCAAGGTTTGGGTGATGGCCATAAAGCCCTAACCAACCAACCAACAACCCTCGAGTTAGTTAACCGCTTGAGCTAGACCGGTGTGTTGGACTGCTCTGTTCTGGGGATATTGGTATAATATAGTAGTTTATCTGCCACACGTGAGTTAATGTTTATTGTCAGCACATGATAGGTTTATTAGATTATTTTGAGATTGCTTTTGTTTATAAGAATTGTTGATTTAGAATCACTGTTATTGCCCTAGCTAATGTCACGTGTTATATTAGTGTCAAGAGTCTGTCTTTATTTTTACGCCAGGTCTTTACTGCAAGCCCCCAGAGGCTTTACAACCCAAGGGCTAGTTTATGTTCTGGCTTTTCTTTATTATTAACATTTGGAACTTTAGGATAACTTCTGCAAGAGCTAGTTTGACAATCCTGTTCGAACTTGCTTGATTTTGTTCTTGTAGGTTTAAGTTAGTGTTAATTTCATTCCCCTTTTCGTCATTGGTATATATTTTTCACTTTATCACTATTTTCTCCCCTTTTAAACTTACGACTTGGTGTGGCTGACCGCCACTTGGTATTCTAAAATATCCGTTGCACATTTTACAGGCTATTAGATAGTCCTTTAGCCCCTCCATGTCGTAACAGGTTACGTCTTTTTATGATATTCTACCAGGTGATTTTATTCAGTTAAGGAGGCTTCTAATAATGAAGGGGCTAATCAAGGCTGTATCTAACTCAGAGAGAGAGAGAGAGAGAGGTGCTTATTCCTCCTAGCATTCCAAGTGCCGGATTATCCCACGTCGCGTTTATATGTGCTGGATCTGTTGGCGGGCAGGGAGCAGATACCAACACGATAAGAACCATTCCACACCACTCACAGCTACTGGAGCAGGGGATGTGTGTGGGGGATAAGGTGGGGGTTGGGTATCAGGGGGAAGATGAAATGTTTGGGAGAGATAAGAATGGTGGAGAGAGGGAGGGGCAGGAGGTAACAAGTATTAAATAGTTTCCATTCTCTCAGTGGTCGTGAATAAGTGTGGGGAATCGTGTCTATAACGCTGACTATTGGGATGCCGAGGGTGGCTGGTGGGAGAGTGGCAGGTACACAAGATATCCATCCGGCGAAGCTTCGTATTCTGCTTTATTTTTGTTCTCAGGATTTTTACAAATAAGATGGTTCAGTTTAATGAAGCTCCATATGATCTCGTATCCATCCATTACTTGTCTGTTATTTGATAGTTTACCCCTTCAGTCCGGTGACGTATTCTTCACTTTATTCTTGCTACCTTCCGGCGATTTTACACAGCTTAAACTTTCATTTAAAGTGTCAGATACAGCTTCATTAACCCCTTCAGTACAAAAGGTTTCCCTGAACTGAACAAAATAGCATGGCGGCAGCAAGAATAAGCCCAAACAAGACGTCATTGTAATGAAGGGTTGGTTTGCTTCATTGCCATTACCGATTACATTCTATATGTTTTTTTTCTTATTTTCTTCCCTTGAGTTTTAAGTCAGCCAGTCTACAATCACCACTCTCAGGCTGCCATGACTCACTCTCAGCCGAATAAAATCGTGTAATGTTAGCCGGAGTTAAATAACAAATGCACCGACCTTGAGGTGGTTGAGTGGTCGCTCGGAAATGTCGCCGCATTTTTTAACATCTGCTTTAATTCAGTCTGATTAATTTCCACTATTTCAGGTCGTGTTAACAGTAAAGGTTTGTATATATAAATAATACACACGTCGGTGAAGTTCATTGAAAAATAGCAGCGAACAGTATATTGTGCTGCAAATGTTGTGACTCTGACGAACCACGAACTCTGCTTTAACACAACAGTGACACAATGTCGTTATGTATACGATTGACCCACATTCAGTCATATATATAATGACACTGTGTCACTATTGTGACAAGTGGTCGGAATATTTTCGTTAAAACAGAGTTCGTGGTTCGTCAGAGCCGATCCCTGATACGTTTCGTTCATCCAATAATGACAGGAACATAATCCTTACGAGTTTATAATGTAAGGCTTAAATTACCACGCTCATATGGATTAATGGATGTCCAAAGCCACACAACCTGTGTTAACGATAAACAACCGTATGTCATTGTAACACAAGGTCCAACTTGCAGTGTGTATGTCATGTAACATCTTACAACAGGATGAAATGGTTGGCAGCTATACCGGAGTATTGTATGTTTTTTATTTGTTGGTGATAATGCAAAAGCATGTGATAATACAATATGATTAATACTTTACAGATTATTTCATCATTATCTTTATGTTGGTTAACAATGGATGGGGATGGGGGATGACAGGGTATGAGAGGCGTTTGGTGGAGACAGCAAATCAGAGAGAAGGGTGATGGAGGTGGGAGTGAGAATGTATAAGAAACGACATCACATCTTTCATCAGATGCTATACTATACTTATCTGTAGTTACATTATAATATAGTATGTAAGTATATAGTCAATAACACATAATACGCCGTATGTCTTCTTTCATTTTCGTGCCTTTTTCGTATGTTGTGGATACCAGCATAGTATTACACATTAATTGCCTTTATATACTTACCTACACTGGTTCTGATTGTATATAAAAACAGTCATGACACATTGTAACATCACCAGCTCTGGCCGTCCCACATATATCCAACAACGCTTTGGGGTTGGGGTAGGGGCGGTGGATGTGGGGTGTTCGATCGCCTGGTCGCTCACTGGCCGCGACTCCGGCTATTAGGGGGGAGAGATTAGTGCTTTCGGGTGTACCTCGTAGTTTTGCTACCTTCCGGAGCACCGCCTCACGATCACTGAATCTTAAGAAGCGGGTTATAATTGGCCGAGGCTTGTTGTCATGTCGTCGTCCAACTCGGTGAACCCGCTCCAGGTTGATCTTGGGTAATTGAAGCCTTTCTTCCAACAACTTCCAGACATGAACGGTGGACTGTTCCCAGGTTTCACCTTCTTGACTTTCCTCTAGGCCAGTTATTTTGATATTATTTCGGCGACTATAATCCTCTTGGTAATTGCAGCGTTCTTCTAGTTCTTGAATTACTTGATCACTTGCATTTAGATCATCTGTCAATTTCTTGATCAAGGTTTCTTTGCCTTTCTTATCATTTTCCAACTGCTTTGTTTGGTGTTGCAAGTCCGCTACTTCTCCTTGCTTGAACTCCAAGCTTTTAATGAGTTCAATCACTGTTACTTGGAATGCTTGCAGTGAAAATTTCCAGTGCGCCTTGATATGCCTTATCTTGAGTAGATATCAGTGTTTGAAGCACATAAATATCCATTGCTCAAACTCGTGAGTGTGAGTACTAGACAGAGTGGTAGGTCAGCACGTCTGCTCAGCTCCGTGGTCTGAGAGAGAGAATCATAGTGGATCACAATTACTCCGTTAAAGATGTAATGGAGTTGTGCTGAGTGGAGGAAAGACACGGGGGTGGAGGGATTAAAGAGAGAGAGAGAGAGAGGATGTGTATAGAAGGCAAGCATGTGAAAAAGAGGGGAATAAGGGAATGGCATTAAGTTGAAATCTCTCCACATCACAACATTACCTCCACATCACAACATTCCCTCCACATCACAACATTGCCTCCACATCATAACATTGCCCACCACATCATAACGTTCCCTCTACATCACAACATTCCCTCCACATCACAACATTCCCTCCACATCATAACATTCCTTCCACATCACAACATTGCAACATTGACTTAACATTCCTTCAACATCATAAATTTCCACAACATTCATATCACATTCATTCATCATCGCGGTATTCATTCCAGGTATCCATAATTCATAGTCTTTTCCAAGGCCTTTCATCTTCTTGCTCTTTTGCCGGCTGTGCTTCTGTTCCTCTCTCTCTCTCTCTCTCTCGCTCTCTATCAGTCCGTCATTAGTATGAGGAATATTACAGTTCGTTTCTGTTAAGGCAGTTAAGAGAGAGAGAGAGAGATGTGTATGTAAGAGGATTAGGTTTGCCTACAAAGTACAACCCTCAGTTTAGCCATTTGCTTCCCTGATTCAAAATATAGACGTGTTAGAGAGAGAGAGAGAGAGAGAGAGAGAGAGAGAGGTGGGGGGTGGGAGGGATGTAACAGTAGGAGGTGGGGGAGAGTAACAATGTAGATAAATAGACAGAAAGACAGACGGGCAAACAGACAGAGACAGAGATTAGAGAAGAGAGAGATTAGGGGAACAAATGAGGGGATAATGCGAGGGATGCAAATGGATGAAGGAGAAAATAATGGGTGACAGAAAGGGAGAGAGAGAGGGGAGAGAGATAAGCCGATGATGGACGGCAGAGAAGCAGGAGGAAGAGGAGGAGAGGAAATTAGTTGATGGTTGCCTTACAAAACAGGAGAGAGAGAGAGAGAGAGATTGGTCATATAAATTTACAATCTGGTTAGACTTTGCTTTCTTTTTACTGTGGCCAGACCTTAATTTAATAGAAAGACTTAAGTATGAAGATATATACCTGTAGGAATATAATGCTATCCATGGGGAAGAGGAAGATTGGTTTTTGACCCCTAGTTCCCCGCCTGTCAGATAATGAAACTGATAGGAGTGTAGGACTGGAAATGAAACTTTTTTTTGTACGGGCATGGCAACCCCACCTCCCAGCACTTTGTCTTGCAGGCTATAGTTTCATCTCTTTTTCTCTTCACTTCGTTTATCCTTCCTCACTTTATTTCATCTCCTCACCCACTTCCCCCCCCCCCCGTCCTTTCTTCCCTCTTTCCTCCAACACTCCTTTCTTCTTCCTCTCATCTTGTTGGTCACTTTTTCTCTCCGTCTCTTCCTTCACACGCATCTCGTCCATCACTTTGCCCCCAGTCCCTCTCCTTCCAATATCGGTGAGTCCCTATAAGCCGCCTCAGGGGAAGACTTACCTTATAAATACAGATTATCGCCCACGTTTACAACCACACGCAGGGAAAAGTGGCTGCCTCTTGCATCCTGCCGTGGTGGCGAGGAAGGAAGGGAAAAAGGGAGGGTGGGAGGGAGG
The DNA here is from genome assembly GCF_032717465.1 of Coenobita brevimanus. Lineage (NCBI taxonomy): Eukaryota > Metazoa > Arthropoda > Malacostraca > Decapoda > Coenobitidae > Coenobita > Coenobita brevimanus. The sequence goes on from NW_027643692.1 coordinate 224,320, forward strand.
GAAGTAGGATACGAATGAGTGAATGAATGAAGGAAGGAAGGAGATGGTAGAGAAGAAAGGAAGGAAGGTAGGAAGGAAGGAAAGGGAAGATGGAGACGAAAAGAAGGAAGGAAGGGCGGAGGTAGCGAGGAAAGGAGGTTAGGAAGGAAGGGGGGAAAGGAAGGAACGGATGGATAAGGAAAGAAGAAAGAGAGCATGGAAAAGGTGCTTGTTTTTGGATAAAGTTTATAGAGTGGAACTACCCCTGTGGCCCCATCCTGATCCTTAAGGGTCGGTGACTGAAGGGTAATTTTTCCCTATACCAACGCCGACCTGGATGAGGGAAAATAGGCCTTATGGATCCCTGACGTAAGGTGCAAAGTCCAACTGTCTCCCCAGCGCATGTAATTTGGCTTAAAACGCTTGGGATACTCAAGAACATGGATGCTGACTCACCCCGCCTCCCTCTCTGTCTATCCATTTTTTTTTTAAAATACACACACACACTACTGTCCAGGCATTTGTGTGTGCATGTGGGCATTACTCAAGTACACACACACACACACACACACACACACACACACACACACACACACACACACACACACACACACACACACACACACACACACACACACACACACACACACACACACAAAACCACGTCCACCTCCGCGATACTTGACTTTGGATGGACCGACCAACAAAAGACCGCAATGCATAAACCACTTTGACATTGCAGTAAATTTAGGCGTTTCGACAGGGACCAAGACTTTTACGAGAGAGTGAAATAGGGAGAGAAAGACTGAAGCCAAGACGTAGGTCACAGAATCAGATGGGAGGAGGGGGTTGTGTTTATAACGCTTTCTCTTATTTTAAGCCAGTCTTGCCTAACTTATCCATATTTGCTCGAACAGAACACTGCCTAACCTCGAATGACGTAATTCAACCTTAAATAACCCAAACTAATCTAACTTAACCTCATCTAACCCAGTCTAATTGTATTTAACCTCTCTATCTCACGTAACTTCCCCATACCTAACCTAACCAATTCTGACGCAGCCTAACCGCATCTAACCCTACGTAATCCTATCCAGTCTCACTTAACCATACCATACCCGACCTAACGAAACCCAGTCAAGCATGAAATAACCTAATCCAACCGAACCTAACCCAGCCTAACCCAACCCAATAGAACCCAACCTAAAATATATCAAATCCGACCTATTCTAAAGCAATCTAACCAAATCCGTCTATGTCTAGTCGATCTAAACCCAACCCAACCAAAAATTATCTAATCAGACCAAACCCTGCCCAAAGTGACCTAACCTAACTTTCGGTCGCCCATAAAATCGCTATATAAGAAATTATGCTCTCTGAGAGTCTACGGGTGTAACAGTCCAAGTTTCGCCGGTTCGGTATACAAGTATGAGTTTGTGTGTGTGTCTGTCTGTTTGAGTGTGTATATGTGTGTGTTTCGGGTGTGTGAGATGTTTTCTATAAGGAAAAATATATACTCTCTCTCTCTCTCTCTCTCTCTCTCTCTCTCTCTCTCTCTCTCTCTCCCTCCCTTTTGGGGTGTTTATGCTCCTCTCCTGAACAGCTGTCTTCCTGAACTAAATCAAACAGAAAGGTAACGAACTCTCTCCCATCCATGAAACTGACACCAAACAGTATATTCCCATACATTTCAGCGTGTATGATAGTTCTGAGTAGCCAAAATATATGTTTATGCTAAAAAAAAAGTTTAAATATAATATATTTCTTGAAATGTGAGGTGCATAGTTATTTCACAGCTCTGTCTTCTGTTCAATTGTTAAAATTTAAACAGAAAGTGTTGTATTTCACAGCTCTTCGCCTTACTTCAGAATGCAAAATACAGTGGGAGTGTAAATATTCTTTGTTTACCTCGCTATCGCTGTTCATATTTCACTGCCTGACGTGTGTGTTGGTACCAGGACACTGTCAAGCATTGTCTTGCCTTCCATGTATGCATTTCCTGCTTTCAAATCACTATTTTCCACTGCTTCTCATTAATAATCTTTTGTCTTCCTGTCTTCCACATTTGCATTTCCTACTTCAATTCACCATCTTACACTTGGTCATTAAGTAACTTATTTTCTCCTTCCTCTTTCTTGCTCCCATCCTACGCACTCTTTCAGCCTCTTCCATTTTAGACTGAAAGAATCGTTCCATTTCGTCCACTTCCAAACCCCGCATCCTCTCACGTTTACCTCATTCAGTTGCATGCACTCACCTCTGCATTATGTTCTCTGTCTCTGCCTCCTTCTCTCTGTCTCAGTCTCTCTCTCGGTCTTTCTACCCTTCTCCTTACCTGATTTCCTCTCCTCAGTTTTCCCTGTCCTTGTAACTGATCCAATCTCTCTCTCTCTCTAAATCTTCCTCTGCCTGTGCCTCTGTCTCTCTGTTAGTCTCTGCTTCCGTCTGTCTCTTTCTTTGTCTGTCTCGGCAGTTCCACTTAAGGTGAAGAGTTTTGAGATGTCATAAGTTGAATAATATCTCGTGGTAGTTGCAATAATTAAATCTAGTAGACATCGTATTGAAGGGGTTCATTATAGTGTGGATACCGACAAGCAATTTTATTCATTTAGGAAGCAACCTTTCCTAATTGAAAGGGTGAGCTTTAGTCTTCATATCCCCCTCATTACTGTTAGGTCATCGGATTGAAGGTTAGATGTCATAAGGTTTTGGCCCATATTATATGTGACTTGAGATTTCCTAACACCTTTTCCATAGCGAATTATTTTGTACATTACACCTTGGTGTCATTCTGAAGGTTACTGATGGAAATATTGTCTATATCAGGAAACCATTTACTATACTGGGTTGTAACCATATAACCAGATTTTGGCGCCTGGTGGGTTAGTGGGTAATTCTGATGTTCCAATTGGATTGAGCCGGTGAAGGTTTATATCCAAGAGGTTGTTGGGGTTGATTGCTTAGGTAATGCCACTCAGGTATTAGTGAGGCTGGTCACTCTCATCTTAAATGTCAGGACCAGTTGCCTAGCCCCGGGCTCCTATGCTCCACATGGGGCAGTGTAGGATTGGATGATGGATAGATGGATGAATTATTATTAAAAACATCTTGCATTTGGTATTGCCAAGTTATTTAACTCATGTTGTCTCCAGATGATAATGTTCTTGCTGCCAACAAGCTACTTTTGTTAATCAAGGTTTGAAAGGAAAGAACTAATGTATAGTATATTTTCAGGTGTGTGAGTTGACTGAGCCATGGAAACCGCCTACAGAGAGGGAGCAGGGGGGGAGAAGAAAGCCAAATTAATACCAACCAGCTGCCACGTTAATACCAGCCAGCTGCCTGGACAGGAAACCAGAAGTTCCCTTTCTCCTACCGTCCACCATCCTCCTCATTTGGAATAGGGAGTTGAGGGAGAAGGAAGGGGAGACTGAGGATAAGGTAGGAATGGAGAAGTATATGAGAGGGGGGGATCAGTGAAATGGCAGGAGACAGGGTGACTTGGAGGCAATTTGTTTGTGGCCACCCTTTACAGGATTAAGGGGTCCGGCTATATGTAGACTGATAGTGTAGATTTATTCAAACCAGAGATCAGTATCTCATTTTGGTGTGTGTTTGATTTTTTGCTGAGCAGGTAGATGATGATTGGATGACATTTGTATGGGGGAGTACATGATGAGGGTTGACAGCACTTATTTAACTTGAAAAGTTGGATGGATTATTGGATAGGTTTTATGAAATGCATGTGTTTCGTTTTCGTTTTCGTTTTTAAAGGCTCCAACATGCTTGCATGTGTCGGCCTTGATCACTTAATGGCGTCTCTCCACGCTGCACGATCCATTGCAGCCTCCCTGTTCAGTCCCTTAACCCTAAGGTCACACTTCATGACCTCGTCCCATGTCTTTCTTGGTCTACCCCTCATAACCCCACCCCTAATATTAACACTTCTCACGTTCCTCACCCAATTATCGTCCCCCATCCTCTCCACACACTCCAGTCCCATCCTACCTCTCAACTCTTCCATTGTAAACCCAGCCCCTCCAGGCCTTGGACGCAGGGATGCACTACACATCCACCTAATCATTGTCATTTCCGTATGTCTGAGCCAGCGAATGTCTTCCTCCTTCACTGCCCAGGTCTCACTGCAATACAGCATTACACTCCTAGCACATGCTGCATACAAAGACCCCTTAGCACGTAGGGAGAGCCCTCTCAATGTCAGGAGAGGCAAGAGCTCCCTGAACTTCTTTCAACCACTTCTCACCCTAGCCACAGAGCTAGCTCCAGCCCCACCTCCAGCACACAACATGTCTCCCAAATAACAAAACTCTTCCACACACTCAAGAGATTCACCAGCAAGTTCAATCATTTCACGTCTGACAATCTCCACCTGCTCACCCCGGCACGCCGCACACATAAAATCAACATTATCTCGCAGTCTACCTCTGATATCACTACATCTCTTGTGCACCCATTTATCACACACACCGCACAAGATGGAATTACTTCCCACGCCCTTATGGCAAACTGCACGTGGCCACTCTCCCTCGTCTTTGACAGTACCGCCACCAACCCTAGATATCATCACTTGTTTTATCTGCATTTACCCTTAAACCCTTTTGCCCCATACCATCTCTCCACTTCCTAAACCTTTCCTCCACCTCCCTTTCATTCTCTGCAATCAACACCAAATCATCAGCATACAACAACTCCCATGGTAGTCCGTTTCTAAAGTCACGTGAAAGGCCTTCAAGTACGATGATAAACAACATGGGACTCAAGACTGACCCCTGATGCACACCAGCATTCACGGAAAACTCATCACTCAAATCTCCATTCACTCTCACCTGGGTGTGAGCACCCACATACATGGCCATAACCACCCTAACCAGCCACTCCTCCAAGCCAAGCTTTCTCATTGCCCACTTCGCCACCTCTCTAGGGACTCTGTCAAAGGCCTTTTCCAAATCAACAAAAACAAAATAAAGATCCCTTCTCCTACCATTATAAATTTTTCCTGAAGCTGTCGAACAATGAATATGGCATCAGTGGTCCCCCTACCTGGCATAAACCCAAACAGCATCTCATCAATATTCACTCTTTCTCTAATCATACCTTCTAAAACTCTCCCCATTACCTTCATTATCTGATCTAAAAGCTTTATACCTCTGTAATTTCCTCTTTCCAGGGCATCACTTTATACACATTTACAATTACACACTTCAGCCAATCATCTGGGACAACACACTCATAAATAACTCTATTTATCAGATCAGTGACTAAACTCACCCCTATATCGCCTGAGGCCTTCAACATTTCGGCAGTCAACCCAGACACACCTGCTGCCTTCCCCACCCTCATCCTGCCTATTGCCTCACTCACAGTAGCAGTATCAATCAAAGGCCAAGGGCCAGACACTGGATCTGCTGGCTCCAAACCTTCCCTGTCCCAGTCAAACTCCTCATTCAACAATCGGTTATAATGCTCTCTCCATGCATCTTTAATATCCTCACTGTTCACCACTACCTTTCCTTCATCATTCTTCACACACTGTTCACCTATGATATCCCGATTATCCCTCTTCACCTGACCTGCCACCCTAAATATATTTTTCCTTTCCCCATGATTTAGGTTATCAAGTAATTGTCTCTGTGACTCAGACTTTGCCCTGTATACCTCTCTCCTAGCTCTATGCTTGGCAGCCAAATATTCCTCTTTGCTACCACCCTTCTTCCATTCCCGGAAACGCCTTCTTTTCTCCTTAATTGCAGCTTCTACATCCTCATCCCACCACCAAGTTACTTTGTCTTGGTGGTCCTCTTGTCCACCTGCATGTTACATCAGTAACTCTCAAGAAATATTTCTTGAGGGCTCTGTACTGTTCATTAACGCCTCTGTCTACAGCTCCCTGTTCAGCCACCACTCTCCTCAACTCGCTATAGAAGGCATCCCTTACTACTTGGTTTTTCAGCTTTCATATTTTCCTCCTAGGTACATAAGTCCTCTTTTTCATCACTTGTTCTTTAAGCACCATATCACAAATCAATAGTTTGTGCTGCTGCACACACTCCTCACTTCCTATAACTTTAACATACCTCACTAACCTCCTATCGGCCCTCCTAACCAGAAAATAATCTATCTGACTGCTATTTCCCCCAGACTCATACGTAATTAACCTACTGTCTCTTTTCCTAAAATATGTGTTGCACACAATCATGTCCGTTGCCTCCCCAAACTCGAGTATCCTTTCCCCTTCTGCGTTCCTAAGACCATATGCACATCCCCCATGCACTCCTTCATAACCTTGTGCTGCTTCACCTATATGACCATTTAAGTCCCCTCCCAAAATCACTATCTCATCATCCCGCATACCACCCACTACACGTATTAAATCATCCCAAAATCTATCTTTCTCTGATTCATCCAATCCTGCCTGTGGAGCATATGCCGATATAATCACAGCTATCTTTCTTTCCAACAGAATTTTCACTACCAATATCCTATCGCTTACTCTCAAAACATTTATAACATATTCCACCCATTTCTCCGCAACCATCACACCAACACCTCCATATCCGTCTGTCCCCCCCTGCCAAAACAACTTATAGCAACAGTCCTTCCCAACAATCTTTCTGGCTGATCCACCCCTGTACCGGACTTCCTGCCAACACGCCACATCCACCCACCTCCTACTGAATGCCTCAACGACTTCCCCTGCTCTTCCCCTCAAACTTCCCACATTCTATGAACCCACCCTCATCCCCATGGATGATTTACTGTCCTCAGGCTTGCTTTGAAACTTATTTTGTTTTGTCTTCTTCAGTATTAATAAAGGGGGACAGACACAGCACAGGTCCCACTCACTGCACAGTCCCAGGTCCAGGCAATGGATATGGGACCCCTAGCCCACCAGCTTACCAGTGGCTGTGGTAGTGGCCTCGGGGCACCCTGCCAGGACAGCTGCAGGGACACCCTCCAAGCGCGTCTTGGCACTGCAACTATCCCGCCATTATACACCCACTGATAGGGCAGCCTCCTGGGGCGCTACTCCCAGGTTCGAGCCCCTCTCTATTGGGCGTAAGCGGCAGCCTGGGAACCGCAATGCCCTGTACCCTCTAGCACAGGCCCGAGCCCCATCTCGCCCTGGACCCATGATATATGCCGGCGGAACCCCCGCCACGCCTCCCCCCAGAAGTCTGCCAGTAGGTAACGGGGGCGAAGTTTTCTGGCCGCATGCCTTTGCTGGCGCCAACCCCTGTAACGTAGTGGGATACGTTGTGTGAAATGTAAAGTGCATGTGGTGTAGTGCATAGATAGTTAGAGGAAATGTCTGGGAGAGTATGCTGGTCTACTCTCCATGTTACTGTCACACTGAAAAGGTCAGCAAAGGGGGATGGTTAGATAGCTAGTGAAACAGGAGCTCCAGCTCTCCCTATCACCAGCATTCCCATTCCCCTCGGGAGTACTACCCTGTTCAGCCCGTGCTACGGCCTCCTCCTGTGTGTGGATAGTTATGCCTGTGTTGTGGTATCAGGATTTCAGGGGCTTGAATGATGTGTGGGGATGTGGCCCATTAGGCATGCCATTGAGACTTAGAGTAGTTCTCGTTATTCTTAAAGTAGTTATTATTATTACTATTATTATTATTTGTGGTAGGTGGGGGCGCTCACCATCCACTCACTCGATGTAGCACTGTTCTCGGGGGTCTGTCCTTTCCTCTCCTCCATCCTTCTTTCCTTCCATCCTCTTCTCTCTTTCTTTCCTCATCCTTCTGCTTACAGGTGACTTTACACCCCCTCTTCTGTCTTTCTTTCCTTCATTCTTTCCCCTTCCTTCTGCCTGTGGGTGACTCTACACTGAGTGACAAGCCAAATGGTTTCCTGTACACCAGGGAAACATTTACTGTGCTGGATGGTAATCATATAACCAAATTTTTGTGCCTGGTGACTTAGTGGGTAATTGTGATGTTCCAGTTGGATTGAGCTGGTGAAGGTTTATATCCAAGGGGTGGTTGGAGTTTATTGCTCACGTAATGCCATTCAGGGATGAGTGAGGCTGGTCACTCTCATCTTAAATGTTAGGATCAACTTGCCTCATTGGCCGATGTAGGATTGGATGATGGATGATTTATTATTATCATTATTATTATTATTATTATTATTATTATTATAACCAGTGAAAGTACCTCATCTTACATGGGGGGAAAAGTGTATGATTTTATTTTTTCTTTTGGCTGTGACATCTTTTATTTTGCCAAAGGGACCTGTAGTATGGGGCCTTCTGCTGATGTCATATAGTGTATACTTGCTACCACCAGACTGTTTTATTCATATTAGGAGACAGCCCTCTCTGTGAAGACATTAAGTCTATCTACAACCCCGTGTCCTACTACCTATTTATCTAAACTGCTATCTTTTCATATTCAGTCTTGAGTAGTAACAAAAGAGTAACAGAAGAATAATACTAGTCATTAAGAATTATGTAAATAATGCAGAACCATAGGATTGTCATGTTCTGCTGCAGTCCACAATCTTCCTTTCTGGGAATAAGGAAGTACATGAGGGACTATTACCAGGGAATTGAGCCAGACAAATGATGTAAAATGGATTTGTTCCTATTTGTTCTCGTGTACTAGTAGCTGTAGTAGTTGCAACCCCAGGCCCATCAGAATATGAATTCAGTGGATGGCAGGCTGAGTTACCCTTCTGTCGTCCACCTTTCTCCTGTTGGGGGATAGGGAAGGCAATCTCCCCCCTTTCATTCTAGTAGTGCCACTCCAGCACCAATACATTAAGAGTTAACTAAGATCTGTATTGAACACCTCCACAGACAAAGAGTTAAATTATCAACAGAGCTGAGATTATCTCCTAAAAACCTGCCACATTTTCAGGGGCTGCCTGTGAAACTTGTGTTGATGTTTCCGTTGTTGCTGTGTTGGTGTTACCACTGCCGACGGGGTTAGTGATGCTGCGATGGGGTTAGTGATGCTGCGATGGGGTTAGTGATGCTGCGATTGATGTCGATGCTGCGATAGGGTTAGTGATCCTGCGATTGATGTCGATGCTGCGATGGGCGACAATGCTACATTGGGGTTGGTGCTGCAGGCTCCTTGTAACACAGTGGCCTTTAACCTGTGGGGAAATTAACTGGTCAGAAGAGGTTACCCTAGGCCATCTGTCTTCAAATCTTATCTACTGCTACTACTACACCTACCACTACAACTACGACTATTACCGCCCTTCTGAAAAGTGAGTTAGAAAATTTTTGGTTTGTCCACCTTGACTTGGCAAAGATTTGTGTCATTTGCAGGCCAATCCCCAAAGCCCTGAAGCAGAGTAAGACAAGGATGGCAATACTGTGTTGCATCCTTTCTAAATCACTCTTAGCCAAGTTGAGATGTACAGAGTATTACAGTTGCTCCCCTACTTATGAAATTTTAATTGAGAATTCCTCACCCCCTTGGGTGGGAAAAGGAGGCAGAGCTGTTGATAATGATAATGCCTAATGATGAGAGCTAATGATAATGCCTAATGATGATAATTAGGATTAGTGGCAGTGCCAGGCTCAGTAGGCTAAGTAGATCTTTCCACCACTAGAGTATACAGTGCCAGTTAACTTAATCTAGGTACTCATATTACTTGCTCATTGAGAACAGCGACAATGATGATGATGATGATGATAGGATAGGATGCTGCAGTGCCAGGAATCAATCCCTGGCACTATGAGGCCATGAGCTTTGTAAGAATAATACCACAAGACCTAATAAAATCTCAAGCCTGAAGGGTGGTGGAGTGACTATTGTTGACTGGTTAGGAAGATTGTTGAATGTGTGCTTTGAGAAAGGTATGGTGCCAATTGACTGGGCAAGTGCTTGTATGGTCCCGTTGTATAAAGGCATGGGTGATAAGTATGAATGTACTAGCTTTAGGGGTATAAGTCTGTTGAGTGTTGTAGGTAAGGTGTATGGTAGAGTGTTAATTATGAGAGTTAGAGAGGGTACAGAGGGAGTGATTGGTGATGAGCAGTGTGGCTTTAGGAGAGGGAGGGGATACGTTGATGAGGTGTTTGCTGTGAGACAAATGTGTGAAAAGTATTTAGCGAAAGGTAAGGATGTGTTTTGGGCATTTATGGATTTAGAGAAAGCGTATGATAGAATTGATAGGGAGGCTTTGTGGACTGTTTTAAGATTATATGGACTTGATGGTAGGTTACTAAAAGGGGTGAAAAGTTTTTATGTAAATAGTAGAGCGTGTGTAAGAGTGGGAAATGCTGTGAGTGAGTGATTTCCTGTGAGAGTGGGGCTGCGATAGGGATGTGTGATGTCGCCTTGGTTGTTTAATATTTACATGGATGGTGTTGTAAGGGAGGTGAATGCAAGAGTTTTAGGTGGAGGTCTGAGTCTGGTGAATGTTGATGGTGGAGAGTGGAATCTGAAGCAGCTGCTGTTTGCAGATGATACTGCACTGGTGGCTGATTCAGAGGAGAGATTGAGACAGTTGGTAGAGGAGTTTGGAAGGGTGTGTGAAAGGAGGAAATTGAAAGTAAATGGGAATAAGAGTAAAGTGATGAAGTGTACGAGGTTGGTAGATGGTAGGGGGATCAATATAGTTTTGAATGGCGAGTTGCTTGAGGAGGTAGAGTGTTTTAAATATCTAGGGTCACATGTTTCTGTGGATGGAAGAAAAGATGCAGAAGTGAAGTTTAGAATAAATGAAGTAGGAAAGGTGCTGGGAGGAATGAAAAAAGTGTTTAGATGTCGTTCGCTTAGAATGGACGTAAAGAGAAGGCTGTACGAGGGTGTTGTGGTACCGACTGCATTGTATGGGGCTGAAACATGGAATATGGGCGTAGCAGAGAGGAAAAGTTTGAATGTAATGGAGATGAGGTGTCTGAGGAGTATGTGTGGAGTGACGCGTATGGATCGAGTGCGGAATGATGAAGTGCGAATAAGACCTGGAGTTGTTCGGGAGATGGCTGGTAGAGTTGAGCAGAGGGTGTTGCGATGGTTTGGGCATATGGAGAGAATTAATAATGATCGATTGGTGAAAAAGATAACTAGATCTGATGTGAGAGGTGTAAGGCTGAGAGGAAGACCACAAATAGGATGGATGGACAGCGTGAAGAGAGCGCTAGATGCAAGATTGACGTCTGTTGAGCAAGGAAGAGTGGCTGTGCGTGACAGAAATGGGTGGAGAGATATTGTGAATGAATAAGTGATGACGCAGCCCTGAGGGGATATTCTCCCCCATTTGGTCTGATCAGCTATTTCAGGTCAGGTGCGGGTAAGGGGATGAGTCTGTTATGATGTGGCAGGTGTAAAGCAGCTCTGCTGTCGGGCCCTGCTGCGGATGTCACTGATTGCATTGCGCAGTTGACCCTTGTGCAGTGTGGTGCGGTGAGGATCTGTCCGTTCTCCCCTTTGGGGCTAAGATGCGAATGAACGTCTTTGAATGGATGAGTAAATGGGGAGTGTGTCCTCCTGTCACAGCTACCTCCCTTTCCTTGGGGGAAGCAGCCTAGGTATATAGATGGATAGATAGATAGTGTATCAGTGCCTGTGTGATTCAGTGCCTGTGTGTATCAGTGCCTGCGTGTATTACTGTGCGTGCATGCGCTGATCAGTGCTTGTATCAGTGTTTGCGTGAATGAATATGTGCGCACTCTTTCAGCCTCTTCCATTTTGGACTGAAAGAATCGTTCCATTTCCTCCACTTCCAAACCCCGCATCCTCTCACGTTTACCTCATTCAGTTGCATGCACTCACCTCTGCATCATGTTCTTTGTCTTTGCCTCCTTCTCTCTGTCTCAGTCTCTCTCTTGGTCTTTCTACCCTTCTCCTTACCTGATTTCCTCTCCTCAGTTTTCCCTGTCCTTGTAACTGATCCAATCTCTCTCTCTCTAAATCTTCCTCTGCCTGTGCCTCTGTCTCTCTGTTAGTCTCTGCTTCCGCTCTGTCTCTTTGTCTGTCTCGGCAGTTCCACTTAAGGTGAAGAGTTTTGAGATGTCATAAGTTGAATAAAATCTCGTGGTAGTTGCAATAATTAAATCTAGTAGACATCGTATTGAAGGGGTTCGTTATAGTGTGGATACCGACAAGCAATATTATTCATTTAGGAAGCAGACTTTCTTACTTGAAAGGGTGAGCTTTAGTCTTCATTTCCCCCTCATTACTGTTAGGTCATTGGATTGAAGGTTAGATGTCATAAGCTTTTGGGCCATATTATATGTGACTCTTGAGATTCCCTAACACCTTTTTTCATAGCGAATTATTTTGTATATTACACCTTGGTGTCATTCTGAAGGTTACTGATGGAAATTGTGTTTATATCAAAACAATAGACGCAACATACTAAAGAATCCTTAAGGCTTAATACACATAAATCCCTAAAAAAAAAAAAAAGGGTGCTATGAAACCTGTGTCGCTTGGCACTGCGTCGGGAGTGTTTGTAAAGATATTATTCACTGACTTTAGTAAGTGGTTTGTGAGAACTGGTATGTATGTATATGCACTTGAATGTCCACACGTACTTGCTGCTTCTATTTGTCTGTTTATCTATCTGTCTATCTATCTATCCATCATGCTATCTATTATGATTTGTAATTATAATATCGAGTCCTGACATATACACGCTACGTCTCCAATCCTGGCTGAAAGAATTAGGGGGTGTCAGTGTGGGTAGCACACACGTCTACATGTGTATTCTATTCACACGTACACACACACACATGCTACTCTACATATTCTGTTCACACACATGGTACTCTGTATGTGTATTCGGTTAACACATACAAACACATACGCACACACACACTACCCTATGTCTGTCCTGGCCTGAGTGTAAGTGTAGTCTATTCATAAACCCACACACATAAACAGCTATTCTGTGTGTCCTGGCCTTTGTGTGTATGCATGTGGATATCAGTCAAGTACACACGTTTGCACACACACACACACACACACACACACACACACACACACACACACTACTGTCCTGGCCTTTGTGTGTGCATGTGGGCATTACTCAAGTACACACAGCTTCAAGCGCGCACACACACACACACACACACACACACACACACACACACACACACACACACACACACACACACACACACACACACAACCACGTCCACCTCGTGCGATACTTGACTTTGGAAGGACCGACCAACAAAAGACCGCAATGCATAAACCACTTTGACAATGCAGTAAATTTAGGCGTTTCGACAGGGACCAAGACTTTTACGAGAGAGTGAAATAGGGAGAGAAAGACTGAAGCCAAAACGTAGGTCACAGAATCAGATGCGACCGAGGGGGTTGTGTTTATAACGCTTTCTGAGTCTTATTTTAAGCCAGTCTTGCCTAACTTATCCATATTTGCTCGAACTGAACCCTGCCTAACCTCCAATGACGTAATTCAACCTTAAATAACCCAAACTAAATTAACTTAACCTCACCTAACCCAGTCTAATTGTATTTAACCTCACTATCTCACGTAACCTCCCCATACCTAAACTAACTAATTCTGACGCAGCCTAACTGCATCTAACCCTGCCTAATCCTACCCAGTCTCACTTAACCATACCATACCCGACCTAACGAAACCCATTCAAGCCTCAAATGACCAAATCCAACCGAAACCTAACCCAGGCTAACCCAACCCAATAGAACCCAACCCAAAATATATCAAAACCGAGTTATTCTAAAGCAATCTAACCTAATCCGTCTATATCTAGTCGATCTGAACCCAACCCAACCAAAAATTATCTAATCAGACCAAACCCTGCCCAAAGTGACCTAACCTAACTTTCGGTCGCCCATAAAATCGCTATATAAGAAATTATGCTCTCTGAAAGTCTACGGGTGTAACAGTCCAAGTTTCGCCGGTTCGGTATACAAGTATGAGTTTGTGTGTGTGTCTGTCTGTTTGAGTGTGTATATGTGTGTGTTTCGGGTGTGTGAGATGTTTTCTATAAGGAAAAATATATACTCTCTCTCTCTCTCTCTCTCTCTCTCTCTCCCTCCCTCCCTCTCCCTTTTGGGGTGTTTATGCTCCTCTCCTGAACAGCTGTCTTCCTGAACTAAATCAAACAGAAAGGTAACGAACTCTCTCCCATCCATGAAACTGAAACCAAACAGTATATTCCCATACATTTCAGCGTGTATGATAGTTCTGAGTAGCCAAAATATATGTTTATGCTAAAAAAAAAGTTTAAATGTAGTATATTTCTTGAAATGTGAGGTGCATAGTTATTTCACAGCTCTGTCTTCTGTTCAATTGTTAAAATTTAAACAGAAAGTGTTGTATTTCACAGCTCTTCGCCTTACTTCAGAATGCAAAATATAGTGGGAGTGTAAATATTCTTTGTTTACCTCGCTATAACTGTTCAGATTTCACTCCCTGACGTCTGTGTTGGTACCAGGACACTATCAAGCATTGTCTTGCCTTCCATGTATGCAATTCCTGCTTTCAAATCACTATTTTCCACTGCTTCTCATTAATAATCTTTTGTCTTCCTGTCTTCCACATTTGCATTTCCTACTTCAATTCACCATCTTACACTTGGTCATTAAGTAACTTATTTTCTCCTTCCTCTTTCTTGCTCCCATCCTACGCACTCTTTCAGCCTCTTCCATTTTGGACTGAAAGAATCGTTCCATTTCCTCCACTTCCAAAACCCGCATCCTCTCACGTTTACCTCATTCAGTTGCATGCACTCACCTCTGCATCATGTTCTCTGTCTCTGCCTCCTGCTCTCTGTCTCAGTCTCTCTCTCGGTCTTTCTACCCTTCTCCTTACCTGATTTCCTCTCCTCAGTTTTCCCTGTCCTTGCTACTGATCCAGTCTCTCTCTCTCTAAATCTTCCTCTGCCTGTGCCTCTGTCTCTCTGTTAGTCTCTGCTTCCGTCTGTCTCTTTCTTTGTCTGTCTCGGCAGTTCCACTTAAGGTGAAGAGTTTTGAGATGTCATAAGTTGAATAAAATCTCGTGGTAGTTGCAATAATTAAATCTAGTAGACATCGTATTGAAGGGGTCCATTATAGTGTGGATACCGACAAGCAATTTTATTCATTTAGGAAGCAACGTTTCCTAATTGAAAGGGTGAGCTTTAGTCTTCATATCCCCCTCATTACTGTTAGGTCATCGGATTGAAGGTTAGATGTCATAAGGTTTTGGGCCATATTATATGTGACTTGAGATTTCCTAACACGTTTTCCATAGCGAATTATTTTGTACATTACACCTTGGTGTCATTCTGAAGGTTACTGATGGGAATTATGTCTATATCAGGAAACCATTTGCTATGCTGGGTTGTAACCATATAACCAGATTTTGGCGCCTGGTGGGTTAGTGGGTAATTGTGATGTTCCAATTGGATTGAGCCGGTGAAGGTTTATATCCAAGGGGTGGTTGGGGTTGATTGCTTATGTAATGCCACTCAGGAATGAGTGAGGCTGGTCACTCTCATCTTAAATGTCGGGACCAGTTGCCTAGCCCCGGGCTCCTATGCTCCACATGGGGCAATGTAGGATTGGATGATGGATAGATGGATGAATTATTATTAAAAACATCTTGCATTTGGTATTGCCAAGTTATTTAACTCATGTTGTCTCCAGATGATAATGTTCTTGCTGCCAACAAGCTACTTTTGTTAATCAAGGTTTGAAAGGAAAGAACTAATGTACAGTAATCCCTCTAATATCCGGACGCCCAATAACCGAACATCCCCACTAACCGAACCTTATTGTCCTGGGATCAAACATTCCCAAAATGGTCCGAAAATCCAAAAAAAAATTGGAAAAAAAATCAATTTTTTGCCGTCCGTAATTTGAACTTGCCGCGCGCGCCGCGTGATAGCATTGTTTTGGTTCGTCATTCCTCCGACGTCCGATAGAGCGCCGCTGCATCCTCCCCACTTCCCGCCTGTCTATCACCGCGACAAGACCTACGCTCTTCGCCATGGCTTGGGAAAAGTTAATGTGCAACACTTAAATTTAATGGAACATTATTTGGACTAAAGTGAACACTGTGAAAAGAACGGACTTCTGTGTGTTAGTGACTAAGTTCAGTGCAAGACTTCAGGAAGAGTGTAGTGCAAGTGCTTCAGGAAATCGTTCTTACTGTCAGAGTCCGAGAGGAGGCGGTTATTCATCGAGGTGGCCAGGGACTTGCTGTAAGTAGCCAAAATGTTTCATGTTGTACTATTTTCCATACTATATTTACCAGAATGTTTCATATTGTATTTTTTCCCATACTATACTTACCAGAAAGTGTCATACTGTACTTCTTTCCATACTAAACTTACCTCATGCATGTGCAGTAGGAATGTGTTTTTCAGAGTTCGGTTAGGTTCGGTTAGGTTAGGTTCGGTTAGAGTCCATAAGTACCAGAATGTTTATTAATGTATGAACATACTTCTAAACCCACATTTTATGTGTCTATTGCATTTATTTCAGTCATTTATGTGCCTTATTGGTGTGATTTGGGTGTTAAATAGGTGCTATGCATGTCCGGAGGGAGTTGTATAGGTGTTTCTCTGTGTTAGGGTCCGTAAGTACAAGTCCATAAGCTGGGGCCCAATATCCGGACAAAACCAATATCCGAACCTACCGATGGCTCTATTGATCCGGATATTGGAGTGATTACTGTATAGTATATTTTCAGGTGTGTGAGTTGACTGAGCCATGGAAACCGCCTACAGAGAGGGAGCAGGGGGGGAGAAGAAAGCCAAATTAATACCAACCAGCTGCCACGTTAATACCAGCCAGCTGCCTGGACAGGAAACCAGAAGTTCCCTTTCTCCTACGGTCCACCATCCTCCTCATTTGGCATAGGGAGTTGAGGGAGAAGGAAGGGGAGACTGAGGATAAGGTAGGAATGGAGAGGTATATGAGAGGGGGGGAGCAGTGAAATGGCAGGAGACAGGGTGACTTGGAGGCAATTTGTTTGTGGCCACCCCTTACAGGATTAAGGTGTCCTGCTATAGGTAGACAGGTAGTGTAGATTTATTCAAACCAGAGACCAGTATCTCATTATGGTGTGTGTTTGATTTTTTGCTGAGCAGATAGATGATGATTGGATGACATTTGTATGGGGGAGTACATGATGAGGGTTGACAGCACTTATTTAACTTGAAAAGTTGGATGGATTATTGGATGGTTTTTATGAAATGCATGTGTGTGGATAGTTATGCCTGTGTTGTGGTATCAGGATTTCAGGGGCTTGAATGATGTGTGGGGATGTGGCCCATTAGGCATGCCATTGAGACTTAGAGTAGTTCTCGTTATTCTTAAAGTAGTTATTATTATTACTATTATTATTATTTGTGGTAGGTGGGGGCGCTCACCATCCACTCACTCGATGTAGCGCTGTTCTCGGGTGTCTGCCCTTTCCTCTCCTCCATCCTTCTTTCCTTCTATTCTCTTCTGTCTTTCTTTCCTTCATTCTTTCCTTCTCCTTCTGCTTACGGGTGACTTTACACTCCCTCTTCTGTCTTTCTTTCCTTCATTCTTTCCCCTTCCTTCAGCCTGTGGGTGATTACACTGAGTGACAAGTCAAATGGTTTCCTGTGCACAAGGAAACCATTTACTATGCTGGGTTGTAACCATACAACCAGATTTTGGCGCCTGGTGGGTTAGTGGGTAATTGTGATGTTCCAATTGGATTGAGCTGGTGAAGGTTTATATCCAAGGGGTGGTTGGGGTTGATTGCTTATGTAATGCCACTCAGGAATGAGTGAGGCTGGTCACTCTCATCTTAAATGTCAGGACCAGTTGCCTAGCCCCGGGCTCCTATGCTCCACATGGGGCAATGTAGGATTGGATGATGGATGGATGGATGAATTATTATTGAAAACATCTTGCATTTGGTATTGCCAAGTTATTTAACTCATGTTGTCTCCAGATGATAATGTTCTTGCTGCCAACAAGCTACTTTTGTTAATCAAGGTTTGAAAGGAAAGAACTAATGTATAGTATATTTTCAGGTGTGTGAGTTGACTGAGCCATGGAAACCGCCTACAGAGAGGGAGCAGGGGGGGAGAAGAAAGCCAAATTAATGCCAACCAGCTGCCACATAAATACCAGCCAGCTGCCTGGACAGGAAACCAGAAGTTCTCTTTCTCCTACGGTCCACCATCCTCCTCATTTGGAATAGGGAGTTGAGGGAGAAGGAAGGGGAGACTGAGGATAAGGTAGGAATGGAGAGGTATATGAGAGGGGGGAGCAGTGAGATGGCAGGAGACAGGGTGACTTGGAGGCAATTTGTTTGTGGCCACCCCTTACAGGATTAAGGCGTCCTGCTATAGGTAGACAGGTAGTGTAGATTTATTCAAACCAGAGACCAGTATCTCATTTTGGTGTGTGTTTGATTTTTTGCTGAGCAGATAGATGATGATTGGATGACATTTGTATGGGGGAGTACATGATGAGGGTTGACAGCACTTATTTAACTTGAAAAGTCAGTTGTCCATTTTGCATCAAGTAGAGACTGTCCATTCATGATTTCTCATAGGAATAGATTGATTGAAAACCAATTTTGACCATTCAAAAAACTGACTACGTCTCTCTTGAACCAGTTAAGGATGGGTCTTTTAAATATTCGTTCTATCCGTAAAAAGATAGACTATATTAATGAAACTCTAAATCTGCACGAGCTTGCCATTTTGTGCTTGACTGAAACCTAGTTGTATGAGTCTGATATCGATATTATTCGTAATGCCTTGCCTAAGACATATTCTATCATTAGTATTCCCAAGCCTACTGCTGACTATCCGGGAGGAGGCGTGGCACTCATCTACTCAACTACAGCTCGTCAGATGCAACCACATCTTCATATTTTGTGTGGGAGTGACCAGTCAGATTTTAGTAGTTGTAAATTGGAATAGTAACCAAGGAGACTCATTCCTAACTTATAACTACAGCTCGTCAAATGCAAACACATCGTGGTATTCTTTTGCAGGAGTGACTGATTCACAAGTGGCTATAGGTATAAAAACAACTTTCACTTTGAATACCTGGCTGTAACAAAATTTTATTAGAATATGATGCTATGCCCTTCTTTTTTGGTTTAAAATATCATAGCATCATGAATTTTGAATTGTAACTGTAGATGAGTAGAATGTTGGTAGTCATGAAGAAGTGCTGTGGAAAGGGTAGTCTGTAGCATTACCTTGTTCTGCCACTGAACTGTGTGAGATGGACTGTGTAAGGCAAATTATAGGCCAAGTAGAAGGTAGAAGTTGTGCTATATACTGTATAACTGTCTACTCTAAATGTGAATAATTTGTATTATGTTCCTACAATCATTGCAGTGGTGTTCCTGTGGCGGCCTTGGGTTTGTGTGGGTGTAAGTGAAGTACAAGAAAGCAGGGTTCCAGAGAGATGGCAGCGTGATGGCGGTTCAAGAGGAGTGAAGGGAGACTGCCTGGAGAACTCAGAGTAGCAGAGGGGCCACGACTGCTTGGAGAGGTTGAAATCTGTTGTGATGGGTATAGTACTGTCTCCTGTCTTTCCCGTCTGTTTTTCCTGTCTCTTGTCTGTCTCTCTTGTCTTTTTCTCTCATGTCACTCTCTCATGTTTGTCTCTCATGTCTGTCTCTTATCTGTCTGTCTTATCTGTCTCTTTTGTCTTTCTCTTTTCTGTCACTCCTGTTTTTCTGTTAGTGTAGGCAGGTAACTATGGAGGGTTGAATTGAGCAAGGACACTCATTCTTACATTATAGCCAAGGATGAGATGGAGGGATGGAGTGGAGAGATGGGAGGGGGTGTTAGTTGAAGGGATGGAGAGAAGATACAAGTAGATATGGGAGAGAATGTGTGTAAGAGGGAGGAGTGTGGGTAGATATGGTGGAGGGAGGGTGTGAGTTGGAGGGATGGAGATGAGAGGGGTGGTGTGAGTTGGAGGGATGGCAGAGGACAGGACAGTGTGGAGGATATTTGTGGCCACACCTTACAGGATTAAGATGTCTGGCAATAGATAGATTAGATAGATATATAACTGAATTTCCATCAAGCACACTGTATTGATGTGGGAGTGGTAATGTCCAGTGAAAACATATAGTAACCAAGGAGACTCATTCCTACCTCCATAACTATAAAATTAATGAAACTGTAACCAATTAAGTACTAAATTTGTGAGAAGCCAGTTCCATCAGGTGAAGGACAGACTACAGTATAGCTAAGTGGCAAGATTATTTTTTCCTTGGTTAAGAAATCTGAGATGGAAGCACCGATTTTAGCCCATAAATTGGTATAGCGTTTTGTCCTTTTGTGGAGGGATACAGCTTAATGCCAGATTGACATTACCTTGCCTGTACACCTTTCCCATAGCCCAGAGGTCAGCAACCCTTAAAGCTACAAGAGCCATTTGTTTTAAAGTTTCATAAAAATGTAGTACTCTTGGAGCCGTAATACAAAAAATTCTGAAACTGAAATCTGCAGTATTCTAAACAAAACATTACGGTGATACTGTTTGATCTGCTTGTAGTATAGATCTTTTGTTTCATAAAAATGTAGTACTCTAGGAGCCGCAATACAGAAAATTCTCATAAACCGAAATCTGCAGTATTCTAAATCTAAACAAAACATTACGGTGATATTGTTTGATCTGCTTATAGTATAGATCTTATCAAAGCTGAATGAAAAATCTAATGTTGCTTTGCATGTGTAATATGATGCCTTTGGTCTGAAAGAATAAATGGTTATTTATGAAGCTCCTGGAGCCACAAAAGTGTCCTAAGAGCCGCGTGTGGCTTCTGAGCCGCAGGTTGCTGACCTCTGCCATAGCCCTTCTTTAGCATAATTAACAAGTCATTTAGATACAGGTGTTAGAGCAGTTAACAGACTATACAGTAGACTATGCAAGAAAGATTAGGGAACAGTTGGTACGTTATGACCTAAGTTTTATCCAGTGTGGGTGAAGGCATTGGTAAAGTATATATCTACAGAGGTGCAGTCATAGAAATTTACTGTCCATTGCATTGGGCATGTGGAGAGAATGAAGGATAGCAACTGGCTGCAGCGGGGGAGAGGTGTGAGTGTTGAGGGTAGAGTTAAGGGGTAGATTGAGATAGTTTTGTGAGGCAGGATGGGGCTGGAGTGTATTGGTGTTGTGATGTGAATGGGGTAGACTGAGATGGTTTGGGAAGAAGGATGGGACTGGAGTGTAGTGGTGTTGTGATTAGGAGGGGTAGAGTGAGATGGTTTGGGCATGTGGAGAGGATGGGGGATGACATTTGGGTGCGAAGGGTGAGAGGTGTGAGCATGGAGGGTAAAGTTGAGAGGCAGACTGAAAGACCTGGTATGAAGTCAGCGTCCTCAGGGATAAAGGGCTGGACAGAGAAGCTGCTAGAGATCAAGCAGCATGGAGAACTGCCATTAGGTGATCAAGGCTGATGTATGGAAGCATCTTGGAGTTTTTATAAATGAATGAATGAAGGAAATAAGTTCCCTTTTCCCACTCCATTAGGCAGGTAAAAATGTTGAGGTATAAATGTAAGTGCTTCCTCTATTATTTCTTTCCCTGTCCTTCCTTTCTGCACCCTTCCTCACTCCAGCATTAGGTGGAAAAGATCAGGATGAAGGAAAATGATGATTGTTCCTAGCTAGTTTGCTGTTTGCATTTACCTAACTTGAATAGGGAAGTAGCATTATACTGTATAGGAATAAATGCATTGGTTACTAGGCATATTTGGGTGTTAACATATTTCACTGAGAAACTTACTTACTAGAGCCCTTAACTCGGTTGTGGGTTCATGCTTATCTGGATATGAATCTAGGAGACTTCATGCTAAAATTCCCCTTCTGCAGTCCACCATCCTCCTCCTGAGAGATAGGTACATATGTGTATGGCAAGAATATTAACTGATAGACTCCTTGAAATGGCTGGTTTGATACAGCCTTCAGTATGTTCTTCAGCCTAAGATTTAACTAGTGTTGATGGTTGAGGTAGCACTGGCATTGTAGTTCAAGGGTGGAGTTGTAAAGCATGTTTGTACTTTAGGGCAGTATGACGAGGGCAGCTCGATGGCAGAGGAAGCCACCCCTGCTGTGGTGGGTGTCTGGTGGTCGACATCAACCACCATCACCACCACCACCACCACCACCACCACCACCAGTGATGAAGGGGAGCAATTTGGCTGGATACTACAAGATGAGTATATTTAAGTATGTTATACATATTCACTTAGGTGCCAGTCTGTTGAAATAACCATTGATGGGCCAGTGGAGTGTTTCATACATAACGTATAGTTTTCTATAAATCTTGCTGTGGTGCTGCTTTTGTTAATTGCCAGTTGGTTGCAGAACTGGCCTCAGTAGGTGTTAGTCAAAATGCACTGCAACTTGTGCTTAAATAGCTGAGGAAGCTAAAGTTGCAAGAATCATGCAGAACATTAAAAACTCAATGTTTTTGGAATTATTTGCAGTAAGTGTGCTGCAGTTAAATTGGCAGTGCTAACAACTATATCCCAGGAAATGATCATTGCCACCCCTTGTGCCTTAGGTTTCATTCTTAACTTTTCCATATGGTTTTAAGTCTTTGGACACTTGCAACAGAAGACAGATAGCCATTGTTACCCCATCAGTAAATAAAATATCCCCAGAGCTGGATAAAACCATTGGCTGTGGCAGGAGTAAATTAACACACAACAGGAAGCTCCCTGACATCTCTTCTGTAATGATTTATTTTAGGGGTTAAACTTAAGTCAGTTGGAGACCCCTGCATCCAAAAGGAAGCTCCCTAACACCTCTTCCTTAGCTATTTATCTAGGGAAATCAGTGGTGTGATAGTAAAGCCTTGTCTTATATTAAGATTTCTAAGTTCCATTGGTACTTGTTCTTCTCTCAAATGCCTTGATTTTATTTTTAATGGAGAGTAACAGTTGGGTGCGGAAGGTGATAAGTGGCAAGGTTGAGGGCAGGGGTGAGAGGCAGACTGAAAAAGACCTGGGAAGAGGCCATAGGGTGTGACCTCAGGGCTAGGACTGAATAGGGAGGCTGCCAGAGATTGAGCAGTGTGGAGAGCTGCTATTAAGTTATGAAAACCGACGTATTCAAGCATGTTGGAGCCTTTATAAATGATATGATAGCAGTATTTCCAGAGTCTATATAAATGATACGAGAGCAGTATTTCCAGAGTCTATATAAACGATACAAAAGCAATATTTCCAGTCTATATAAACGATACGATACCTGTATTTCCAGAGTGTATATAAACAATACGATAGCTGTATTTCCAGAGTCTATATAAACGATACGATAGCTGTATTTCCAGAGTCTAAACGATACGATAGCTGTATTTCCAGAGTCTGTATAAACGATACGATAGCTGTATTTCCAGAGTCTATATAAACGATACGATAGCTGTATTTCCAGAGTCTATATAAACGATATGATAGCTGTATTTCCAGAGTCTGTATAAACGATACGATAGCAATATTTCCAGAGTCTATTAATCCTGTATTTTTTGAACTGAAGATGTAGCCTTATTAACCCCATCAGAGCTGTAAGTCCTCCCTGAGTTTTAAAATGCCTGGTGGTGGCAACAATAAAACAATAAATCAACAAGGAAGAGGTGTTAGGGGAGGTGCTTCAAGAGTACCAGCCCCTGAGTTGTAAAAATTGCCAAGTAGTAGCAAGAATAAAACCAAAAATATATCACTAAGGAAGAGATGTTGGGGGAGTCAGGGAATTGGAAGTACTGTGTAAGTTTGAATTAATCTGACATTTTTTTTTTTACAAAATGCCTGTGTCTTTCTCCATCTGCCTGTGTCTTTCTCCATCTGCCTGTGTCTTTCTCCTTCTGCCTGTGTCTTTCTCCTTCTGCCTGCGTCTTTCTCCTTCTGCCTGCGTCTTTCTCCTTCTGCCTGCATCTTTCTCCTTCTGCCTGTGTCTTTCTCCTTCTGCCTGTGTCTTTCTCCTTCTGCCTGCGTCTTTCTCCTTCTGCCTGCGTCTTTCTCCTTCTGCCTGTGTCTTTCTCCTTCTGCCTGCATCTTTCTCCTTCTGCCTGCATCTTTCTCCTTCTGCCTGCATCTTTCTCCTTCTGCCTGCATCTTTCTCCTTCTGCCTGCATCTTTCTCCTCCTGCCTGTGTCTTTCTCTTTCTCCTTCTGCCTGTGACTTTCTCTTTCTCCTTCTGCCTGTGACTTTCTCCTGCCTGTGACTTTCTCCTTCAGCCTGTGTCTTTCTCCTTCTGCCTGTGACTTTCTCCTTCTGCCTGTGACTTTCTCCTTCTGCCTGTGACTTTCTCATTCTGCCTGTGACTTTCTCATTCTGCCTGTGACTTTCTCATTCTGCCTGTGACTGTATCTCCTTTCTCTCCCCTTCCTGTCCTCTCTCTACTGTTCCACCTTTTCTTGATAGTTCCATAATTCTTTTGGCCCTACATTTCCCCCCTATTATCAGGCTAGACATTTGGTATTATGCCATGGATTGTTTAAGGCCCTGCCATTAACACTGCCCCATCCTTCCTTCCTCCCTATCCTCCCCTTCCTCCCTATCCTCCCCTTCCTCCCTATCCTCCCCTTCCTCCCTATCCTTCCTTCCTCCCTATCCTGCCTTCCTCCTTGTGCATTAACACCAAACTGTTTCATGGCCAAAGCTGCTTCCATGCCAGTCTTGGTGCCATGTAGCCATTGTGACTTGGTGCTGGTTCCCTGGTGCTGGTTCATTGGTGCTTCCTACTGTGACATGCTCTTAAATGCAGTGGCCAGGCATCTTGCACTGAATGGTTCCCTTACTTTGTTCATTTCTTGTTTGGGAAGATTTTTTTGAACTGTAGTAGCTTCCTCATGTAATGCAGACTTTGAAATAGTCTCCAGAATTACTTCAGTAGATATAGATAAATAGATATATGTAGATGGATAAAGCACTCAGGGAGTATGGTGAATTATCTTTAGGTGTATTAGCAGTGGTTACAGTTTCTGCCATTTTTCTAAATCTGGCCATCGTCTAAGTCGTTCAGTGGGTTAAGGTGGTGTTGGCTGATGCTTTGAATGTGTCAGGTGGTTGTGCTGCTGTGTTTACTGTAGGTGCCTGGTGGTGTAGTGGGTTAAGGTGGTGTTGGCTGATGCTTTGAATGTGTCAGGTGGTTGTGCTGCTGTGTTTACTGTAGGTGCCTGGTGGTGTAGTGGGTTAAGGTGGTGTTGGCTGATGCTTTGTGTCAGGTGGTTGTGCTGCTGTTTACTGTAGGTGCCTGGTGGTGTAGTGGGTTAAGGTGGTGTTGACTGATGCTTTGTGTCAGGTGGTTGTGTTGCTGTGTTTACTGTAGGTGCCTGGTGGTGTAGTGGGTTAAGGTGGTGTTGGCTGATGCTTTGAATGTGTCAGGTGGTTGTGTTGCTGTGTTTACTGTAGGTGCCTGGTGGTGTAGTGGGTTAAGGTGGTCCAGCCAGATGTGCTTTGGAATATTAATGGGTCTGTTCATCTGTGGCAAAGCTAACAGGTCTAGAAGTGGTACTTTTTTTTTCCTCTCCAACGAAAGTGTAAATATCTGCTCTTGGAGAGCTTTGAGTGATTTTATGAAATACAAAGCTGCTCAGCCTGAACTTTTGTTGGTTTATCATGTCAGCCATTGCCTAAGCTGACTATTGGGTGCATTTCAGGTTGACTTTAAGGAAGCATTGTAGTGGCTTATGAAATACAAAGTTGCTCAGCTTGAAATTTTGATTTGATTTGATAGGTCAGCTGTTGCATCAGCTGATTATTAAACAGTTGTCAGTTTTGGCCATAAGGAGGCATTTTAATACAAGTTTCACATTCTGAGTTTGAAAGAGAAACTTAAATATTGACTGCAGTCTGTGCAGATAGGCTCTTGTTGTTTAGGTACAGAATTTAAACTTGTGATCTTGAGTTTAGGTAATCCAGTTGGCTGGTGTTTGAAGGTTAGGTGTGTGTGTGTGTGTTTGTGTGTGTGTGTGTGTGTGTGTGATTAGGTCAGTGGGTGTAGGTGTAGAGTAGGTTAGTGGGTGTTGTAGGTTAGGTCAGTGGGTGTTGGTGTAGATAAAAACATAGCTAATGTGTTGTTGTATTTACAGGAAACAGATGGTGTCCAACAAGATCTATGAAGATATCAAGATGGCAAGATGAAGCCAGCTGGGTAAGGAAGCCAGCTGGGTAGAAGAATATGCTATTGGTAATGTGTTAAAACTGCATCTCAATCATTTTGCTTTAACTTGGCCTTAAAATACCTTGCTAGTCACGAAGAAGTGCTGTGGAAAGGTTTCAACGACCTAAAATTACCATCTTTGAATCGTGTTCAGCTACACTGTATTAGATCAAAATTAGTGATCTTAGTCATGCAGTGCTGTGGAAAGGTTGTAGAGCCAGTGATTGTGTTTTTGCTACTGAACTAAGTTAAGTCAGCTGTCAAAGGATATGTCTTGGCCAAGTTTAAGTGAAAGAACTGTAGTTGTGTGTACAGCAAGACCTCGTTTATGCTAGTCATGAAGAAGTGCTGTTTTCATGTACGTTAAATCCAAGTAATTGTCATTGTGTTCCCTGGCTGGTTTATATGGTAGTACTGAAGTGATGTATTTTGTGGCCAGGAGAACAGGAACATGTTGGTCTGCTGGCTGAATTGGCCCTTATCCTGTTGTCCACCATTTTCCTTTATGGGATGATAGGGAGGTATTAGACTAGTAACCAAGGAGACTCGTGTACTCCACCATCCTTGGAGGATATGGGAGGGCATTGGGGCATGTTTTGTTTGATGGCATTGTGAATTGAAGTACGTTGTTGATCAACCCCAGTCTGCCTGGCCAAGCAGACCCATCAACCACAGGCAAGCAACAGCCTTGCCACCTCATTTAGTGAATCAGTGTTCCCCTGTGGCAGACAGAGCCCTGCAACGGCAAGGTGCGTTGAATAGTGTGGAGGTTTGGTTCCTGGATGGATGCTGCATTTGCATAATCCAGTTAACGTGAGCACCATAGCAGGCCCCTCATCACCCCATTATTTGGTGATATGGTTACCACCCAACATTGTAAATGGTTTCCTGGGCTGCAGGAAACCGTTAGGCCTGTCACCTGGTTTAAAACCACATGAAGTGGAAAGAAGAGAAAAAGTGACAGGAAGGAAAGGGAGAAGTAGGGAGTGAGGACAAACAGAATGATAAAGTTGAAGGAAGAATAGGTAGTACTACAGTGCAACCTCTAAAGTTCAATTGCCATAATTTATGAAAAATGTCATTTTTATTTCCCAAACTTGCTCAGAAATAACCGGAGACTAGTAAAAAAAAAAAATACCTAGCTACACCCATCTGGTACTGATGACCTCACCATGAAGTGTGAATAATAATAATAATTTCCTTTCCTCCTCTTGGGTAAGCTCTTTCTTGTTTGAGTCAGTTTTATCATATCCAAATTTGACCATAATTGTGGCTTCAAACGGGTGTCCTGGCTTTACCAATTAGTGCAGTGCTGGGAACAAAACTGATGCAGTATAAGAATGCAGCCACAAGTACTTAGTGTGTGTGTTGTGAAATGATTGGTGATGGAAACTACCATGTATGACAAATTTGACAGTTCTCAGTGCTGTACCAACTGAAACTAGAGTAAATAACTCATTGCAGGTGTTGTCAAAGATAGCGGTGGTGTTGAACCTGACAGTGTATGACATTACAAAGCAGTGTGATCAGGTTTTTAAGTTTTGGAGTGGAATTATGGTAAATATTCCTTTATCACACAACACCATGCAACACCACTTGTCAGACGTCAACTGATTTTATTCACTTTTGACTGAAGCATGATTGTTGGTAGGCAGCAGTCTTAGTGTAATTCTAATAGATCATTTGCATCAGTGTTAAACCACTGTGCAATCTATTTTTGAGCAGATATAAACCACCACCATCATCGTCCATTTTTTTTCACACACACACACACACACACACGTACTTAAGTATTTCATCACTGAGATTGCAGTATTTCTGCAAGATTATAGTAATGCAGACTGGCAGTAATTGTACGTATCATAAAATGTCATAAAATAAACTGTAGTCAGTGCACAATATGTGAAGTGTAGCATCACGTATGGGTTGGTTATATGGTTACCACCCAGCATTGTAAATGGTTTTCTGGCTTACAGAAAGTCATTAGGCATGTTACTCAATGTAAAGCCACCTGAAAAGGAGGGAGTAATAAAAATTGACAGGAAAGATGTGAGAAATAGGGAGAGAGGAGGACAGAAACAAAAGTAATGGAGATAGTGGGCAGTGCTACATCAAGGAGTGGATGGTGGTTGCTGAAAGATGTAAATATTCATGTTCAGTACTGTAGTTTTTACGTAAATAAATGAATGCATAATTACTGTCCCTTGCAACTTACTGATTGATGTTAAATATGAATAGAACTGCTAAGTGTTTTAGAACAAGGGGACATACACAAGATGAAGAAAGGAAATGTGAAAGAATCACTTCATGGTTTGTAGCGATTATTGTACTGATCCTTGAGTTAAGAGATGAGATAAATGGTAGTGTTAACAATGGAAAATAGGATGCCTGAAGCCAGCTAGTTAGCCCAGACAACAAAGCTTGTGTCAAAAGCATGTCTAAACCATGAGAATTAAGACAGCCACAGAAATGCTTTATTAAAAGTTCAAATTTATCAAAACTTCCAAAAGGACACAAGAACTACGAATTTAAGAGGTTGCACTGTATATCAAGTGAGTGGATGATCACAGCCACCTACCACCTGCAGGACTAGTAACCAAGGAGACACATGAAAGCAAGCCTCCTGTACCTGTACAGTGTATTGCTATAGCACATTGATATGACTAGTAGCCATAACCAAGGAGACTGCCACCTCATGAAGGCAACTTTCTCCATTGTCTGTTAAATTTGTTATAGCATGTTATCAAACCTGACAGATCCCTGTTCCCTTCTGTCTCAGGTGATGGCACTGTGTTGTGTGATTGGAGGGTTGATACGACTAGTAACCAAGGGTGATGGTATCTAGGGCTGGTGGTGGTACTGTCAAAGCTGAGGGAGTGTGGCCATGTGTGGATTACCACTAGGGTGTGGGAAGGAATTACAACTTGTTCAGTGTTGGTGAGAGGCTGTGTATGTGGTGTTAGAGGTAGACTGTGAAAAATGCTGACATGGTGTGTGCAGTGTGTAGGGGGGAGCATATGGAAACTTCAGGCATGAAAGGATTAGTCTTGCTGTTGAGTGTGTAGAGTTTTTTTTTTTTTTTTTTTTTTTTTTTTTTTTTTGAGGACGTGCTATGTGCTGGAGGTGGAGCTGGTGTTAGCTGTGTGGCTAGGATAAGGAGTGGCTGGAGGAAGTTCAGGGAGCTGTTGCCTCCTGACATTGAGAGGGCTCTCCCTCAGTGCTAAGGGATCTTTGTATGTGGCATGTGAGACCTGGGCAGTGAAGGATGAGGATGTTCATAGGCTTAAACATACAATAATGACAATACCTGTGGAGCATATGCCAATATAATCACAGCTATCTTTCTTCCCAACAGAATTTTCACTACCAATATCCTATCGCTTACTCAAAACATTCATAACATATTCCACCCATTTCTCCGCAACCATCACACCAACACCTCCATATCCGTCTGTCCCCCCCTGCCAAAACAACTTATAGCAACAGTCCTTCCCAACAATCTTTCTGGCTGATCGACCCCTGTACCGGACTTCCTGCCAACACGCCACATCCACCCACCTCCTACTGAATGCCTCAACGACTTCCCCTGCTCTTCCCCTCAAACTTCCCACATTCCATGAACCCACCCTCATCCCCATGGATGATTTACTGTCCTCAGGCTTGCTTTGAAACTTATTTTGTTTTGTCATCTTCAGTGTTAATAAAGGGGGACAGACACAGCACAGGTCCCACTCACTGCACAGTCCCAGGTCCAGGCAATGGATTTGGGACCCCTAGCCCACCAGCTTACCAGTGGCTGTGGTAGTGGCCTCGGGACACCCTGCCAGGACAGCTGCAGGGACACCCTCCAAGCGCGTCTTGGCACTGCAACTATCCCGCCATTATACACCCACTGATAGGGCAGCCTCCTGGGGCGCTACTCCCAGGTTCGGGCTCCTCTCTATTGGGCGTAAGCGGCAGCCTGAGAACCGCAATGCCCTGTACCCTCTAGCACAGGCCCGAGCCCCATCTCGCCCTGGACCCATGATATATGCCGGCGGAACCCCCGCCACGCCTCCCCCCAGAAGTCTGCCAGTAGGTAACGGGGGCGAAGTTTTCTGGCCGCATGCCTTTGCTGGCGCCAACCCCTGTAACGTAGTGGGATACGTTGTGTGAAATGTAAAGTGCATGTGGTGTAGTGCATAGATAGAGGAAATGTTTGGGAGAGTATGCTGGTCTACTCTCCATGTTACTGTCACACTGGAAAGATCAGCAAAGGGGGATGGTTAGATGGCTAGTGAAACAGGAGCTCCAGCTCTCCCTATCACCAGCATTCCCATTCCCCTCGGGAGTACTACCCTGTTCAGCCCGTGCTACGGCCTCCTCCTGTGTGTGGATAGTTATGCCTGTGTTGTGGTATCAGGATTTCAGGGGCTTGAATGATGTGTGGGGATGTGGCCCATTAGGCATGCCATTGAGACTTAGAGTAGTTCTCGTTATTCTTAAAGTAGTTATTATTATTACTATTATTATTATTTGTGGTAGGTGGGGGCGCTCACCATCCACTCACTCGATGTAGTGCTGTTCTCGGGTGTCTGCCCTCTCCTCTCCTCCATCCTTCTTTCCTTCTATTCTCTTCTGTCTTTTTTTCCTTCATTCTTTCCTTGTCCTTCTGCCTACGGGTGACTTTACATTCCCTCTTCTGTCTTTCCTTCATTCTTTCCTCTTCCTTCAGCCTGTGGGTGACTACACTGAGTGACAAGTCAAATGGTTTCCTGTGCACCAGGAAACCATTTACTATGCTGGGTTGTAACCATATAACCAAATTTTGGCGCCTGGTGATTTAGTGGGTAATCGTGATGTTCCAATTGGATTGAGCCGGTGAAGGTTTATATCCAAGGGGTGGTTGGGGTTGATTGCTTATGTAATGCCACTCAGGGATGAGTGAGGCAGGTCACTCTCATCATAATTGTCGGGACCAATTACCTAGCCCCGGGCTCCTGTGCTCCACATGGGGCAATGTAGGATTGGATGATGGATAGATGGATGAATTATTATTGAAAACATCTTGCATTTGGTATTGCCAAGTTATTTAACTCATGTTGTCTCCAGATGATAATGTTCTTGCTGCCAACAAGCTACTTTTGTTAATCAAGGTGTGAAAGGAGAGAACTAATGTGTAGTATATTTTCAGGTGTGTGAGTTGACTGAGCCATGGAAACCGCCTACAGAGAGGGAGCAGGGGGGGAAAAGAAAGCCAAATTAATACCAACCAGCTGCCACGTTAATACCAGCCAGCTGCCTGGACAGGAAACCAGAAGTTCCCTTTCTCCTACGGTCCACCATCCTCCTCATTTGGCATAGGGAGTTGAGGGAGAAGGAAGGGGAGACTGAGGATAAGGTAGGAATGGAGAAGTATATGAGAGGGGGGGATCAGTGAAATGGCAGGAGACAGGGTTATTAAAGTACTTATTATTATTACTATTATTATTATTTGTGGTAGGTGGGAGCGCTCACCATCCACTCACTCGATGTAGAGCTGCTCTCGGGGGTCTGCCCTTTCCTCTCCTCCATCCTTCTTTCCTTCCATCCTCTTCTCTCTTTCTTTCCTTAATTCTTTCCTCATCCTTCTGCTTACAGGTGACTTTACACCCCCTCTTCTGTCTTTCTTTCCTTCATTCTTTCCCCTTCCTTCTGCCTGTGGGTGACTCTACACTGAGTGACAAGCCAAATGGTTTCCTGTACACCAGGGAAACATTTACCATGCTGGATGGTAATCATATAACCAAATTTTTGTGCATGGTGACTTAGTGGGTAATTGTGACGTTCCAGTTGGATTGAGCTGGTGAAGGTTTATATCCAAGGGATGGTTGGAGTTTATTGCTCACGTAATGCCATTCAGGGATGAGTGAGGCTGGTCACTATCATCTTAAATGTTAGGATCAACTTGCCTCATTGGCCGATGTAGGATTGGATGATGGATGATTTATTATTATCATTATTATTATTATTATTATTATTATTATTATAACCAGTGAAAGTACCTCATCTTACATGGGGGGAAAAGTGTATGATTTTATTTTTTCTTTTGGCTGTGACATCTTTTATTTTGCCAAAGGGACCTGTAGTATGGGGCCTTCTGCTGATGTCATATAGTGTATACTTGCTACCACCAGACTGTTTTATTCATATTAGGAGACAGCCCTCTCTGTGAAGACATTAAGTCTATCTACAACCCCGTTTCCTACTACCTATTTATCTAAACTGCTATCTTTTCATATTCAGTCTTGAGTAGTAACAAAAGAGTAACAGAAGAATAATACTAGTCATTAAGAATTATGTAAATAATGCAGAATCATAGGATTGTCATGTTCTGCTGCAGTCCACAATCTTCCTTTCTGGGAATAAGGAAGTACATGAGGGACTATTACCAGGGAATTGAGCCAGACAAATGATGTAAAATGGATTTGTTCCTATTTGTTCTCGTGTACTAGTAGCTGTAGTAGTTGCAACCCCAGGCCCATCAGAATATGAATTCAGTGGATGGCAGGCTGAGTTACCCTTCTGTAGTCCACCTTTCTCCTGTTGGGGGATAGGGAAGGCAATCTCCCCCCTTTCATCCTAGTAGAGCCACTCCAGCACCAATACATTAAGAGTTAAGTAAGATCTATATTGAACACCTCCACAGACAAAGAGTTAAATTATCAACAGAGCTGAGATTATCTCCTAAAAACCTGCCACATTTTCAGGGGCAGCCTGTGAAACTCGTGTTGATGTTTCCGTTGTTGCTGTGTTGGTGTTACCACTGCCGACGGGGTTAGTGATGCTGCGATGGGGTTAGTGATGCTGCGATTGATGTCGATGCTGCGATGGGCAACAATGCTACATTGGGGTTGGTGCTGCAGGCTCCTTGTAACACAGTGGCCTTTAACCTGTGGGGAAATTAACTGGTCAGAAGAGGTTACCCTAGGCCATCTGTCTTCAAATCTTATCTACTGCTACTACTACACGTACCACTACAACTACGGCTATTACCGCCCTTCTGAAAAGTGAGTTAGAACATTTTTGGTTTGTCCACCTTGACTTGGCAAAGATTTGTGTCATTTGCAGCCCAATCCCCAAAGCCCTGAAGCAGAGTAAGACAAGGATGGCAGTACTTTCACTTTGCATCCTTTCTAAATCACTCTTAGCCAAGTTGAGATGTACAGAGTATTACAGTCGCTCCCCTACTTATGAAATTTTAATTGAGAATTCCTCACCCCATCCTTGGGTGGGAAAAGGAGGCAGAGCTGTTGATAATGATAATGCCTAATGATGAGAGCTAATGATAATGCCTAATGATGATAATTAGGATTAGTGGCAGTGCCAGGCTCAGTAGGCTAAGTAGATCTTTCCACCACTAGAGTATACAGTGCCAGTTAACTTAATCTAGGTACTCATATTACTTGCTCATTGACAACAGCGACAATGATGATGATGCTGATGATGATAGGATAGGATGCTGCAGTGCCAGGAATCAATCCCTGGCACTATGAGGCCATGAGCTTTGTAAGAATAATACCACAAGACCTAATAAAATCTCAAGCCTGAAGGGTGGTGGAGTGACTACTGTTGATTGGTAATAAGATTGTTGAATGTGTGCTTTGAGAAAGGTATGGTGCCAATTGACTGGGCAAGTGCTTGTGTGGTCCCGTTGTATAAAGGCAAGGGTGATAAGTATGAATGTACTAGCTTTAGGGGTATAAGTCTGTTGAGTGTTGTAGGTAAGGTGTATGGTATAGTGTTAATTATGAGAGTTAGAGAGGGTACAGAGGGAGTGATTGGTGATGAGCAGTGTGGCTTTAGGAGAGGGAGGGGATGCGTTGATGAGGTGTTTTCTGTGAGACAAGTGTGTGAAAAGTATTTAGCGAAAGGTAAGGATGTGTTTTGGGCATTTATGGATTTAGAGAAAGCGTATGATAGAATTGATAGGGAGGCTTTGTGGATTGTTTTAAGATTGTATGGACTCGATAGTAGGTTACTAAAAGGGGTGAAAAGTTTTTATGTAAATAGTAGAGCGTGTGTAAGAGTGGGAAATGCTGTGAGTGATTGGTTTCCTGTGAGAGTGGGGCTGCGACAGGGATGTGTGATGTCGCCTTGGTTGTTTAATATTTACATGGATGGTGTTGTAAAGGGAGGTGAATGCAAGAGTTTTAGGTGGAGATCTTAGTCTGGTGAATGTTGATGGTGGAGAGTGGAATCTGGAAGCAGCTGCTGTTTGCAGATGATACTGCACTGGTGGCTGATTCAGAGGAGAGATTGAGACAGTTGGTAGAGGAGTTTGGAAGGGTGTGTGAAAGGAGGAAATTGAAAGTAAATGGGAATAAGAGTAAAGTGATGAAGTGTACGAGGTTGGTAGATGGTAGGGGGATGAATATAGTTTTGAATGGCGAGTTGCTTGAGGAGGTAGAGTGTTTTAAATATCTAGGGTCACATGTTTCTGTGGATGGAAGAATAGATGCAGAAGTGAAGTTTAGAATAAATGAAGTAGGAAAGGTGCTGGGAGGAATGAAAAAAAGTGTTTAGATGTCGTTCGCTTAGAATGGATGTAAAGAGAAGGCTGTATGAGGGTGTTGTGGTACCGACTGCATTGTATGGGGCTGAAACATGGAATATGGGTGTAGCAGAGAGGAGAAGTTTGAATGTAATGGAGATGAGGTGTCTGAGGAGTATGTGTGGAGTGACGCGTATGGATCGAGTGTGGAATGATGAAGTGCGAAGGAGAACTGGAGTTGTTCGGGAGATGGCTGGTAGAGTTGAGCAGAGGGTGTTGCGATGGTTTGGGCATATGGAGAGAATGGATAATGAGCGATTGGTGAAAAAGATAACTAGATCTGATGTGAGAGGTGTAAGGCTGAGAGGAAGACCACAAATAGGATGGATTGACAGTGTGAAGAGAGCGCTAGATGCAAGAGGGACGTCTGTTGAGCAAGGAAGAGTGGCTGTGCGTGACAGAAATGGGTGGAGAGAAATTGTGAATGAATAAGTGATGACGCAGCCCTGAGGGGATATTCTCCCCCATTTGGTCTGATCAGCTATTTCAGGTCAGGTGCAGGTAAGGGGATGAGTCTGTTATGATGTGGCAGGGGTAAAGCAGCTCTGCTGTCGGGCCCTGCTGCGGATGTCACTGATTGCATTGCGCAGTTGACCCTTGTGCAGTGTGGTGCGGTGAGGATCTGTCCTTTCTCCCCTTTGGGGCTAAGACGGGAATGAACGTCTTTGAATGGATGAGTAAATGGGGAGTGTGTCGTCCTGTCTCAGCTACCTCCCTTTCCTTGGGGGAAGCAGCCTAGGTATATAGATGGATAGATAGATAGTGTATCAGTGCCTGTGTGTATCAGTGCCTGTGTGATTCAGTGCCTATGTGATTCAGTGCCTGTGTGTATCAGTGCCTATTAGTACCTGCGTGTATCAGTGCCTGCGTGTATTAGTGTGCGTGCATGCGCTGATCAGTGCTTGTATCAGTGTTTGCATGAATGAATATGTGCGCACTCTTTCAGCCTCTTCCATTTTGGACTGAGAGAATAGTTCCATTTCCTCCACTTCCAAACCCCGCATCCTCTCACGTTTACCTCTTTCAGTTGCATGCACTCACCTCTGCATCATGTTCTCTGTCTCTGCCTCCTTCTCTCTGTCTCAGTCTCTCTCTCGGTCTTTCTACCCTTCTCCTTACCTGATTTCCTCTCCTCAGTTTTCCCTGTCCTTGTAACTGATCCAATCTCTCTCTCTCTAAATCTTCCTTGTGCCTCTGTCTCTCTGTTAGTCTCTGCTTCTGTCTGTCTCTTTCTTTGTCTGTCTCAGCAGTTCCACTTAAGGTGAAGAGTTTTGAGATGTCATAAGTTGAATAAAATCTCCTGGTAGTTGCAATAATTAAATCTAGTAGACATCGTATTGAAGGGGTTTATTATTGTGTGGATACCGACAAGCAATGTCATAAGTTGAATAAAATCTCCTGGTAGTTGCAATAATTAAATCTAGTAGACATCGTATTGAAGGGGTTTATTATTGTGTGGATACCGACAAGCAATTTTATTCATTTAGGAAGCAGACTTTCCTACTTGAAAGGGTGAGCTTTAGTCTTCACTTCCCCCTCATTACTGTTAGGTCATCGGATTGAAGGTTAGATGTCATAAGGTTTTGGCCCATATTATATGTGACTCTTGAGATTTCCTAACACGTTTTCCATAGCGAATTATTTTGTACATTACACCTTGGTGTCATTCTGAAGGTTACTGATGGAAATTGTGTCTATATCAAAACAATAAACGCAACATACTAAAGAATCATTAAGGTTTAATACACATAAATCCCTAAAAAAAAAAAAAAAAAAGTGCTATGAAACCTATGTCGCTTGGCACTGCGTCGGGAGTGTTTGTAAAGATATTATTGACTGACTTTAGTAAGTGGTTTGTGAGAACTGGTATGTATGTATATGCACTTGAATGTCCACACGTACTTGCTGCTTCTATCTGTCTGTCTATCTATCTGTCTATCTATCTATCCATCATGCTATCTATTATGATTTGTAATTATAATATGGAGTCCTGACATATACACGCTACGTCTCCAATCCTGGCTGAAAGAATTAGAGGGTGTCAGTGTGGGTAGCACACACGTCTACATGTGTATTCTATTCACACGTACACACACACACATGCTACTCTACATATTCTGTTCACACACATGGTACTCTGTATGTGTATTCTGTTAACACATACAAACACATACGCACACACACACTACCCTATGTCTGTCCTGGCCTGAGTGTAAGTGTAGTCTATTCATAAACCCACACACATAAACAACTACTCTGTGTGTCCTGGCCTTTGTGTGTATGCATGTGGATATCAGTCAAGTACACACGTTTGCACACACACACACACACACACACACTACTGTCCTGGCCTTTGTGTGTGCATGTGGGCATTACTCAAGTACACACAGCTTCAAGCGCACACACACACACACACACACACACACACACACACACACACACACACACACACACACACACACAACCACGTCCACCTCGTGCGATACTTGACTTTGGAAGGACCGACCAACAAAAGACCGCAATGCATAAACCACTTTGACAATGCAGTAAATTTAGGCGTTTCGACAGGGACCAAGACTTTTACGAGAGAGTGAAATAGGGAGAGAAAGACTGAAGCCAAAACGTAGGTCACAGAATCAGATGGGAGGAGGGGGTTGTGTTTATAACGCTCTCTGAGTCTTATTTTAAGCCAGTCTTGCCTAACTTATCCATATTTGCTCGAACTGAACCTGGCCTAACCTCGAGTGACCTAATTCAACCTAAAATAACCCAAACTAATCTAACTTAACCTCACCTAACCCAGTCTAATTGTATTTAACCTCACTATCTCACGTAACCTCTCCATACCTAAACTAACTAATTCTGACGCAGCCTAACTGCATCTAACCCTGCCTAATCCTACCCAGTCTCACTTAACCATACCATACCCGACCTAACGAAACCCACTCAAGCCTCAAATGACCAAATCCAACCGAACCTAACCCAGCCTAACCCAACCCAATAGAACCCAACCCAAAATATATCAAAACCGAGCTATTCTAAAGCAATCTAACCTAATCCGTCTATGTCTAATCGATCTGAACCCAACCCAACCAAAAATTATCTAATCAGACCAAACCCTGCCCAAAGTGACCTAACCTAACTTTCGGTCGCCCATGAAATCGCTGTATAAGAAATTATGCTCTCTGAAAGTCTACGGGTGTAACAGTCCAAGTTTCGCCGGTTCTGTGTACAAGTAGAAGATGGTGTGTGTGTGTCTGTCTATGTGTGTGTGTGTGTGTGTGTGTGTGTGTTTACGGTGTGTGAGTTGTGTTCTGTAAAGAAAAATTTATACTCTGTCTCTCTCTCTCTCTCTCTCTCTCTCTCTCTCTCTCTCTCTCTCTCTCTCTCTCTCTCTCTCTCTCTCTCTCTCTATATATATATATATATATATATATATATATATATATATATATATCTTTACTCCAGTTCAGTTTAGAAGTGCATGTGTAAGTCTGTGTCTGACATTTTACCATATATGTCTGTTTGATTCGCAACGGCTTCAATATATCATCTTGCCTGGTCATTACTTACAGCCTCGTATCTGCATCATAAACCGTGAAATATTTAATTTGCGAACCGTGGCAGGAATACTAGAGAAAAAGAGGAGGGATAAGAGAAAAAGAGCAGAGAGTACAAACAAAAAGAACAGAGTATGAGATAAAGAGAGCAAAAGATTGAAACAAAACGCAGAATGGCATGAATGGGGCCAGAAAAAGTGAAAAAAAGAAGAACGATAAAAAGAACACAGGATAACAGTAATATACGGCTTGGATAGGTAGCTCTGAGGTCTGATTAGGACTATGAGGAGTGCAAGCATAAGCAGACGAGACTACGTGGTTCAGAGGCTGATGAAGGCTATGAGAAGAACATGCATGATTTGAGAGAGTTGTCATCGTATAATCAGAGAGGACGTGTAAGACTCCCAGTGTGGTGTATCTCTATCTAACTATCAATTGCCATACGCCTGAATCCCGTTTGGGGTGGCCACAAAACAACTCGCCTCTAAGTCGCCCTGTCCCCCGCCATTTCATTGCCCTGCTCCCAACTCACGCCCCCCTCTCTCATATACCTCTCCACCCCATCACTCCATCTCATCCTCGGCCTCCCTCTCCCTCTTCCCCCCTCCACCTCACTCACATACACTCTCTTCGTCAGTCTTTCACACTCCATCCTCTCCACATAGCCAAACCACCTCAGTGTGTTCCTCATAACGCTTCCTATCACATCCACATCAAGACCACAACGCTCCTTTATATCTTCATTCGTCAGCCTGTCTCTCCACGTGACTCCACAGGCTCCTCTTAAATAACTCATTTCCACTGCTCTCACTCTTGACTTGTGTCCTTCCAACAATGTCCAAGCTTCACTTCCGTGTAATCATCAGTAAAAAGCCTTGCACGAGGGAGGTCGGAATCTAAAAACATGCTCTTGACACATCACTAATAAGAGGAGTGTAATAGATAATAAACACCGTTGCACGAGAGACAGGTGGGAGGCTTTGAAAAACATACCATCAACAGATTACCAATAGGACGTGTGTAATAGACACCCATGTAACAGAGACGAGTAAACACCCTTGCCTGAGAGGTGGGGATCTGTAAACACACCAGTGATGTTACCAATTGGGAGAGTGTAATACACAGTAAACATGTTTACTTGAGAGGAGGCGGAAAGCTTTAGAAACATTCCAGTGATATATTAACCTCCATATTAAAGAAAGCACTGAGATATCTATTAACGCTTGCCATAAAAGACTGAACCTGAGTCTGTTATCTCGCAGCCACATACGAACAGACATAAAACAAGGCATATCCAATGACTTTCAGTACAGCAACGTCTCTTCAAGCTTATTCTTACTTCAGACGATTTTATTCAACTTGGACAACGTATCTGCTAATGAAACTTGGGCAGGATATCTGGTAAACAAGGCTGTATCTACTGCAGTTTTTCTAATTCCAGTATTTTCCACGACGCTCTTATACAATCGTCCACAGAGCGAAATAAACTGAAAACATTTGCTGTATTCCGGAAGAAGCAATCGTATCTATAAAAGGAACTGTTCTTAAGCAGTTCACCTTTAGTCACACGAAACACGAGACATACAAGCATATAAAGCTGCAGTAACACAAAGCACAAACAAAATATATAAAACAGACGAAAAACGGAGCACCAGATACAGAAAACACATGGAACACGAAGCAAACACACACACACACACACACACACACACACACACACACACACACACACACATGTATACATAAAATATTCACACATTCACTCACACGTGCACCAGGCAAGCATATATAAAAAAAAATGTTAGTGTACACCATGCATGAGATAACATGTACGTGCAGAGATATTCGCAAATTGGAATGACAATTTTTTATGCCTTATTCTGAGAGAAATCCACATTTATAATATTAGTTTTATGTAGCCATATAATGTGCAGTTATAGTAATCATTCCATTTTCCTTGCAGGGACAGTGTGTACCGTCCTCCTCTGTTTTCACCCATCTCAGGATCTTTGGTGAGTACAATGAATATTGAGAAAACTACTTCATTATATAGCACAGTACCTAGTAAGTAAGTAATTGATTTA
The DNA here is from genome assembly GCF_032717465.1 of Coenobita brevimanus. Lineage (NCBI taxonomy): Eukaryota > Metazoa > Arthropoda > Malacostraca > Decapoda > Coenobitidae > Coenobita > Coenobita brevimanus. The sequence goes on from NW_027643692.1 coordinate 264,612, forward strand.
TAATAAGTTAATTCTGATAAATATGATGAGTATGCCATTAGTTCGTCCATACATACTTAGATATTTGGGTTTATATATCAACATAGGAACTAGATGAGAGTTGTGTTGTCCTGGTTATAACCCATAAAGTACATGTATAAGATATCGTTACAGTACGTCTTAATTCTGATCAGTGTGACAGATATGCCATTAATTCAGACATTATGTTAACCATTTGGAAGCTTCCGGTGTTGCTGTTTGCTGATGATACAGTATTGTTGAGTGAAGATGAATGAGAGTTGCAAGGTTTGGTGAATGAATTTGGGACAGTGTGTAGGAGGAGGAAGCTGAAAGTTAATGTAAACGAGCATAAAGTTATGGTGTTTGAGAGGAATGAAGTCACAGAATGTGCAGTGAGGTTGGATGGTGAGGATATGGAGAATGTGAGTGCATTCAAGTACTTGGGTAGTGTGATGAGTAAGGATGGAACTTTGGGGGATGAAGTGCGTGAAAGGGTACAACAGGGAAGGAAGGTTGTTGGTTCACTGAAAGCAGTGATGAGAAATAGGAAGGTGAGTATGGAAGTTAAGAAGTCACTGCATGATAGTATTGTGATCCCTATCCTGACGTATGGAAGCGAGGCGTGAACCTTGCAAGAGGGGAACAAGTCAAGATTGAGAGCAGTGGAAATGAGTTACTCGAGAGGAGCATGTGGAGTGACATGGAGGGACAGGTTGACGAATGAAGAAGTGGAGGAACGTTGTGCGGTGGATGTGGTTGTGGTTGAGAAGATTAGGAGAAATACACTGAGGTGGTTTGGACATGTGGAGAGAATGGAGAATGATAGACTGACTAGGAGGGTGTATGTAGGTGAAGTGGAGGGAGGGAGAGGGAAGGTAGACCGAGGATGAGGTGGAGGGATGGAGTTGAGAGGTATATGAGGGGGGGTGAGTTGGGGGAGGGTAGTCAAATGGTGGGTGACAGAGCGACTTGGAGGCGTTTTGTCTGCGGCCACTCTTTGCGGGATTAGGGCGTCGGGCTATAGATAGATAGATAGATCTATCGGTGGATAAATCAATAATTATATGGTGTCACGGTAGGGTCAGGCTCCATATTACCTCACCCTTACCAGCTTACTTCGGCATTTGTCAGGTTAATATACATAATACATTCACTGTTATGTCCATCCATCTCTCTCATTCTCCTCATCTCACCCTGTTTACTCCCCTCTCATCATCATCATCATCATCATCATCATCATCATCATCATCATCATCATCATCATATTTCCCAGTTCTGTATTATATAACCATCTTTTTTTTTTTTTTTTTTTTTTTTTTACATACTACATAAATGTAAGATGTGTTGTACTTCATGAATATAGGATATGGCTGTATGATAGGCCAGCCAGTTGCAAGTAATGGTGTGTGTGTGTGTGTGTGTGTGTGTGTGTGTGTGTGTGTGTAATTCACCGGGTCGGTCAGGATCACTTGATGGTCGTGATCGTCAGCTTTTACCCTCCCGGAAGGGAGCTGAGAGCTCATATAGTCCGATCTAAGGGCAAGGCTGTGACCACACACGCACACACCAGTCCCCTTGCTCAAGGGGGACAGTAACCACCCACTTCGTCAGTGAAACTTTTCGCAACGTGTGTGTGTGTGTGTGTGTGTGTGTGTGTGTGTGTGTGTGTGTGTGTGTGTGTGTGTGTGTAAACTTAACCCATTAGCTGTGGTGGCTTCTCTTCAGTTAACATAAAATCGCTTACTGTATGCTGAAGTATATATACATATATATTTATTTTCCGGTCACAGCGTTCATCTAGCACGTCATATACTGTTCAGTTCTGCCGAGTTGCTCTTAGCTGAACGTATCGATGTAACGTTAGCCAAAACAAAATACCGTCTTTGTAACTAATTCGCATCTTACAGTTTCGATATCTAATCTCATTGTTCGTACATCACGATACTTTAGGCAGACAAGAAAATAATCTACCGAAATAGAAAACGCTAGTTACATGGATAACTGATATATTTTTCGTTCCTGGACTAGGCACATTTTACCCCTCTCCTATTCTGTCCTACTTTAGCCTAAACCAACCCATCCTAACCTACTTTTCTCTGCCCTACACTACCCTACCCCAGCCTACCCTGCCCTAGCGTTCCCTACCCTATCCTACCGCTGAGGTCTCCTGTAGGGATACTCGTTCTTCGGTTTTTGCCAGGCTTAGGGAGGTGGAGGAGATTAAGGTGTTGGACATCCGTTCTGGGGGCGGAGAGACTTACAACATCCCTTTGTCTTGTTGTAAACTTTGGTCTACCCTTTCCCTGTCATGACACTTCTCCGGAGTCGATAATATTCCCCATGCAGTGCTGAGGTACCTGGATGATGAAGCAGTGTCCTTCCTCCTGAGTCTTATAAATAGAATTTGGAGAGATTCGTCCACTCCTGCTTCTTGGCGGGGGCTGTTGTCCTACCGTTTCACAAGCCAGGTATTGCAGGTCACCATCTTGGTTTGCGTGGTAGGTTGCCTTTACTGATTATGGAATTTTTCCGTATTGGTGCCACCTTGTTTCCCTCATATCCTCAAGAGGAGGGAGTGCCTCAAACTAGTGTCCTTAGTGTCACCGTCTTTGCTAAAGTTCAGGAAGATTTTGTTGGCTCTGTTCCGGAGGGAGTGTCTGCCTCGCCGTATCCTCGCTATCCACATCCGTTTGGGTACAGGGTGAAGGCTGCCATGGGGGATGTGGATGTTCCAACCTTTCTTGTTTGTCCTGTGCGTGTACCAAGGATGGCTCCCTGGCTCCTCTCAGGGGTGCAACCGTGTGTTTACTTTCCTGAGAGAGGGGCCTTTCTTTCCTCACAGGCGGCTCTTTGCTATTTTTTTAGAACATGCTTCCTCTCACAGTGTCTCGATTCTCGTATGTACTGATGGATTGAAATCCCGTGAGGGGACAGGCTTGGGTGTTATATTTCCCGATTTCATTCGTGGTAGGAGTCTTCCCCCATCGTATCTACTTTTATCGCAGAACTTACTGCTATTTTACTCGCAGTCAAATTGATATTTAGCTTCCCTCCTGTTTGTTATACAGTTTTTAGCGACTCTGCCGATCTCCATTTTGTGTTTTCCCGTCCAATCCTCTTTTGTTGTCTACAGTGTTTTAGAATGGCTGTGCTTGCTAGGGACTGCTTTGTGGTTTTGTACCATTGTGGGCAATGAGCATGCTGACGCTCTGGCAAAGGCTGCTGCCTCTCGCCCATCCTCACCTCTCCCCTGCCTCGCTCAGTGATATTCATCTAACCACTCACTGTTTGCTCCCACTGGCAGAGTAGGTGGGATGCGGTGGGGGCCAACAAAATGTGTGATATTTGTGGGTAAACGGGCCCCTTCATTTGCCGAGGTCTGAATGCAGGTGGGAGACGGCTTTATGCTGGCTCCGAATGGGCCATTCCTGGTTCTCTCATTGATTTTTAATGGAGGACTCTCCCCCTACTTTCTGTGTGGAATGCTTCGTCCCCCTGACTCTTCGGCTTTTGCTGATGGTGTCCACTGTTGGGGAATTGCGCCATCGTTACCTCTCTGAGCACCGGGCAGGAGAGGGATTGTAGTCTTCTGTTGGTACTTGGAGAGGATGCTTGTTGTGGTGGAGGGGGAAACCTTTGCTTGGTGTAGGCAGCTGCACTGCCGTGTAAAATTTAGTATACAGTGGTTTTAGTGTTCTTAGTGTTTTAGTGTTTTTCTTGTTTTAATTATGAATTGTATTTTGTGTGTGTGTGTGTGTGTGTGTGTGTGTGTGTGTGTGTGTGTGTGTGTGTGTGTGTGTGTATTTCATCTTTTCGAGTGCTTTTATTCTCGTTGTCGTCCGGCGGCATATGACCCTGGTTGTTGTATCGCCAGATTTTATTGTATATACTTATTCAGTTCAATTTACCCTACCCTACTCTTCTCAACCCTACACTAGCCTACCTCAGCCTACCCTACCCTACCCTGCCATTGCCGACCCAACTCTACCCTACTTTAACCTACCCTCCCCTGTACAGCCCTTTCACCACTACATTACTTTTCCTGTTTTCTTCTCTCTACCTTCGGATGATTTTCTTCACCTCTACAGTAGAGAGAAATTTCGAACTGGAAGGGTTAAATACTGCCATCATCAACCCCATCTCTATCAGGGGATCTCCTAAGCTGAATAAAATCATGCGGTCAGCTAGGACAATGTAAATAAGTTGTTCTCGGCTTGAAAGATTAAATGATTCTGTCCCGTCATCCTAAGAGGGTTTTCTGAAGCTGTAGGATATCGTCAGAAGCTAGCAAAGAGTAAAAGTGACATCCGCAAACCGAGAGCTCTGCGTCCAGCGCTCCGCGGTTCAAGTCCCAGAGGTGGACAGATGTTTTGACGTGTAGACGTTACCAGGGCGTAGCTTGGTGGCCTACCCTTTAATATTCTGGACTAATGGTGGTCTAGCCTCGTGCACCTGCGCTCCACCACAAAAAAAAAAAAAAAAAAAAAAAAAAAGGAAAGCCAAGGGTCATGAATGAACTAAAGGACTGAACTAAGCGGGGAAGAACAAAAATCGTAGAGAAGATCGCCCCAAATTTGATGAGACAGTGTAGTATAACTGAGTGAAATAGGCGTTGGATATGACGGAACTAAACGGCAGTTATACCCACCTCTCTTCTGTACCCTACACTACCCTGATTCAGCCTACCCTACCCTACCCAGCCCTACACTACCCTACCCAGCCCTACCCTACCCAGTCCACCACCACCCAGCCCTATCTTACCCTGCCATAACCTATCCTACCCTCCCAAACGCAACTCGACCCATCCCTACCCCATACTGCCAAAACCAACCCAACCTTACCCCACCCTGTCAAGACCGACACAATCCTACCCCACCCTGCCAAAACCAACCCAGTCCTACTCCACCCTGCCAAACCCGACCAATCCTTTCCCACCCTGCCAAAAACCGACCCAATCTTACCCCACCCTGCCAAAACCGACCCCATCCTACTTCACCCGGCCAAAACCGACCCAGTCCTACCCTACCCTGCCATAACCGACCCATTCCTACCCTACCCTGCCAAAACCAACCCAATTCTACCCCACCTTGCCAAATGCGACCCAATCCTTGCCCACCCTGCCAAAACCGACCCACACCTACCCTACCCTGTCCAAACCGACCCAATCCTACCTCACCCTTCCAAAACCGACCCAATCCTACCCCACCCTGCCAAAACCGATCCAATCCTACCCCACTCTACCAAAACCGAGCAAACCCTACCCCACCCTACCAAAACCAACTCAATTCTACTCCACTCTGCCAAAACTGACCTAATCATACCCCACCCTGCCAAAACCGACCCAATCCTGCCCCACCCTGCCAAAACCAACCGAAACCTAACCAATACTCTGCCAAAACCGACCCAACCCTTCCCCACCCAGCCAAAACTGAGCCATTCCTATCCCACCCTGCCAAAACTGACCCAATCCTACCCCACCCTGCCAAAACCGACCCAATCCTACCCCACCCTGCCAACACCGACCCATCCCTACCCCACCCTGCCAAAACCGACCCAATCCTACCCCACCCTGCCAAAACCGACCCGATCTTACCCCCACCCTGCCATATCCGACCCAATCCTACCCCATCCTGCCAAAACCGACCCGATCTTACCCCACCCTACCAAGACCGACCCATTCCTACCCCACCCTGCCAAGACCGACCCGTCCCTACCCCACCCTGCCAAGACCGACCCGTCCCTACCCCACCCTGCCAAGACCGACCCATCCCTACGCCACCCTGCCATAACCGACCCAATCCTACCCCACCCTGCAAAAACCATCCAAGTCCTACCCCACCCTGCCAAAACTATCCCAGTCCTACCTCACCCTGCCAAAACCGACCCAACCCTACCCCACCCTGGCATAACCGACCCAACCCTACCCTGCCCTAACCAAACCAATCTTATCTAACTCATTTTTCACTCTAACACTTTCTTCAGTTTTCTTCATTCTTTCTCCAGACGATTTTCTTCAGCTCTGGAGAGGAATTTTGAATTTGAGGGTTTAGATACAGCCAGCATCAACCCCTTCTCTGTCAGGGGATCTCCTAAGTTGAATAAAATCGTGCGGTCAGCTAGGACAAAGTAAATAAATCGTTCTTGGTCTGAAGGGTTAAATGATTCTGTCCCGTCATCCTAAGAGGGTTTTCTGAAGCTGTAGGATATCGTCAGAAGCTAACAAAGTGTAAAAGTGACATCCGCAGACCGGGAGCTCTGCGTCCAGCGCTCCGCGGTTCAAGTCCCAGAGGTGGACAGATGTTTTGACGTGTAGACGTTACCAGGGCGTAGCTTGGTGGCCTACCCTTAAATATTCTGGACTAATGGTGGTCTAGCCTCGTGCACCTGCGCTCCACCACATAAAAAAAAAAAATAAAAAGGAAAGCCAAGGGTCATGAATGAACTAAAGGACTGAACTAAGCGGGGAAGAACAAAAATCGTAGAGAAGATCGCCCCAAATTTGATGAGACAGTGTAGTATAACTGAGTGAAATAGGCGTTGGATATGACGGAACTATTATGATTTGTAATTATAATATGGAGTCTTAACACCCTGTCCAAACCGACCCAATCCTACCTCACCCTGCAAAAACCGACCCAATCCTACCCCACCCTGCCAAAACCGACCCAATCAAACCCCACTCTGCCAAAACCGACCAAATCCTAACCCACGCTGCCAAAACCAACCAAAACCTATCCTATACTCTGTCATAACCGACACAATCCTACCTCACCCTGACAAAACTGACCCAGTCCTACCCCACCCTGCCAAAACCGACCCAACCCTACCCCACCCTGCCAAAACCGATCCAACCCTACCCCACCCTGCCAAAACCGATCCAACCCTACCCCACCATGCCAAAACCGACCCAATCCTACCCCACCCTGCCAAAAAAGACTCAATCCTGCCCCACCCGGCCAAAACCGACCCAACGCTACCACACCCAGCCAAAACCGAACCATTCCTACCACACCCTGCCAAAACCGACCCAACCATACCCCACCCTGCCCAAAAAAACTCAATCCTACCCCACCCGGCCAAAACCTACCCAACGCTACCCCACCCTGCCAAAACCGAACCATTCCTACCACACCCTGCCAAAACCGAACCATTCCTACCCCACCCTGCCAAAACCGGCCCAATCCTACGCCGCCCTGCCAAAACTAACCCAACCTTACCCCACCCGGCCATAACCGACCCAACGCTACCCCACCCTGCCACAACCGTCCCATCCCTACCCTACCTTAACCAAACCAGTCTTATCTAACTCATTGTCCACATTAACACTTTTTTCCATTTTCATCTTTCTTCCTCCAGACGATTTTCTTCAACTCTGGAGAGAAATTTCGTACTGGAGGGGTTAGATACAGTCACCATCAACCCCTTCACTACGAGGGGATCTCCTAAGCTGAATAAAATCGTCCAGTTACCTAGAACAAAGTAACTAAGTCATTCTCTGTCTGAAGGGGTTATTGTGTCTGTCCCATCATCCCGAGAGGGTTTCTTTAAGCTCCAGGAAATCGTCTAAAGGTAGCAAAGTGTAAACATGACGTCAGCACTTGTTCTAGGCGCCACAGATCGAGTCCCGGAGGTGAACAAAGGTTTTTATATCATATAGACGTTTTATATTTTATATTTTGCAACTTTCAGAGGCATTTACTCAGCTTTAGGAGTCTTATGGATAGGCTTAATCAAACGTATCGAACCTCCCATGTTAGAAAAAAATAGCTTACAGAAATGCGTCCTCGTACTGAAGGGGCGGAATGGACAGATCGAGTGACTAAGATATTGAATTATGTATATGACTGGTTTTGTTGTTATTTCTATTATTATTATTATTATTATTATTATTTCAGGCAAATGTCCCAGGCTTCTAGACTGGCTGACTAGCGAATATTATTAAGTCTCCCGTGGCTCCGTGCTCCTTCCACTCAAGAGCCTGCACTTCACGCATTCCACGCACAAGATGGCGCCACCGCTGCATTCCTGCGAAGACGAGAGGTCAAGAGGACGACACTTGCTTTTTGTTTGTTTGTTTACTGTAATTGCTTAAAGTTGTGATCCCTCCAACTTGAATGCTCAGTTGTAACTATAGATAACTAGAATACGATGCTAGTCACGAAGAAGGGCTATGAAAAGATACAGAGCTCGTAGTATTGGCTGGATGAATCACTCTTGCGTGATAATCAAAGAAGGTGAATAAAACCCACACTTGTAGACGAAGAATATAATTACCAAACAGTTTCGGTGGACACTGCCACCATCTTCAGTGGTCAAGATAGTGAGAGGGAGTGACATACTGATTATACAAGGGTTCCTTTTTATGCCTGTGTGTGTGTGGAAGGGTGGGGTAAAGGTGAGGTGGGGTGGGGTAGATTGTAAGCGGGGATTAACCCAAGGGGGATTTTGGGGGGGACATTACCGGACAGGTCAGGTGTAATTCCTATCTGACCTTACCTGTGTCGTAGCAGGAAGGGAATGTCCCTTCACGACACAGGTAAGGTTAGATAGGAATTACACCTGACCTGTCCGGTAATGTCCCCCCCAAAATCCCCCTTGGGTTAATCCCCGCTTACAATCTACCCCACCCCACCTCACCTTTACCCCACCCTTCCACACACACACACAGGCATAAAAAGGAACCCTTGTATAGTCAGTATGTCACTCCCTCTCACTATCTTGACCACTGAAGATGGTGGCAGTGTCCACCGAAACTGTTTGGTAATTATATTCTTCGTCTACAAGTGTTGGTTTTATTCACCGGCTCGTAGTATTTTTTTCTTTTAACTAAGATACATGAAATAAGCTGCAAAAATACGAAAATACGAGCTTACTTAATGTAAATGAATTATAGTACGTTCAAGATGGAGGGAAGGCATTTTGTATTTTGTTTGTGATGTTATAGTGTCTCTCAGGATCCTAGGATCCTCTCTCGGCTGAACCAAATTGTCTGGCGTCAGCTGGAACATGATGCTAGAGTTATGTCGGTCGTGAGGGGGTTAATGGTGACGGTATTGACACTGTCAGGCTCCTATGACTCACTCAGTCGAATAAAATCGTCTGAGTCAGCTGAAATGGGGTACTAGAGTTGTCCCAAGCACCAGAGGGTTAAGAATCTTAATCCTCTGTGATGTCCCAAGGGTGGTCAAGATATGAGAGGGAGTGACATAATGACCATTCAAGGGTTGCTTTTTATGCCTGTGTGAGTGTGGGCAAGGGTGGGGTAAAGTGAGGTGGGGTGGGGTATATTGTATGCGGGTATTAACCCAAGGGGGATTTTGGGGGGGACATTACCGGACAGGTCAGGTGTAATTCCTATCTGACCTTACCTGTGTCGTAGCAGGAAGAGACATGTCCCTTCCTGCTACGACACAGGTAAGGTCAGATAGGAATTACACCTGACCTGTCCGGTAATGTCCCCCCCAAAATCCCCCGTGGGTTAATCCCCGCGTACAATCTACCCCACCCCACCGCACCGTTACCCCCCCCGTTCACACACACACAGGCAAAAAAAGGAACCCTTGAATGGTCAGTATGTCACTCCCTCTCACTAAGATTCTTAACCCTCTGGTGCTTGGGACAACTCTAGTATTCCATTCCAGCTGACAGACGATTTTGTTCGGCTGAGTGAGTCATAGGAGCCTGACAGTTACTACACTGTCACCATTAACCCCCGCATGACCGGCATAACTCTGGTATATCATGTTCCAGCTGACGCCAGACAATTTGGTTCAGCCGAGTGGGTCTGGGGCCTGGGGGGGCACTAAATGAAAATATCCAAAAAATATTAAAGGGGAGGCTATATCAATTTTGCCACAGGAGGTATACCAAAATTGGACTTTTTAATAAAACCCCCTCCTCTCTCACTCCCTGTGTTTTGTATATGTCCCTCTCTGTCTGCCTGTGGTGTGTCTGTCCCACCCTCTGTGTGTGTGTGTGTGTGTGTGTGGTGTGTCTACTGTGTGAAGGTGGCTGTGTACGTGTCGTGTGTGTGTGTATGTAGTAGTGTGTGTCTACTGTGTGAAGGTGGCTATGTGTGTCTTGTGTGTGTCTTGATGTGTGTATGTAGCAGTGTGTGTGTGTAGTAGGTGGCTACTGTGTGAAGGTGGCTATGTCTGTCGATGTGTGTATGTAGTAGTGTGTGTGTGTATGTAGTAGTGTGTGTAAGTGTCTTTGTGTGTGTGAGCTGAAGTGTAAGTATGGGGCCTTGTGGTTTTAAGGAAAGCCTGCTACGCAAACTTCCCTCAGCCACATTTTAAAGAAACCTCTATCACACCGGGACTTGAACCCGGGTCCTCCTGATCAGCAGGCCAGCACCATGCTGACCATGCCACCGCGGCCCCAATAGTATACCGGCTAAAACTTCTACTGTATTTTATTTCTTTACATGTTACAAAAAATGGGAAATTGAACAACATGCACAGACTAAACTAAATTGTCATGTACCTATTAATGTCGCTTTAGGAGGAGATATCTCGAAATTTCCTGAGCTACTTGGAATACCTAAGCCTGCAGTTTAATGCTAATCATGAACAAGTGCTATGGAAAGAATATAGAGCAGTTGCTACTTATATAAAGGGAGAAAGTAAAAACTAGAACTTAGACTGCTATCCAACGGCAGGACTTAAACGATTAACCATATATTACATAAACTTAACACACTGAGTGACACAGAAACTAAACATATGATACAAATTCTTTAATGAAACTTATAATGAGAGTACAAATGACAAAATATACACTGCACAGGAAGACAGTACAGTACTCATTGGTTATACCTTCTGTGAGAACTGAGAATGAAAGCCTATCTGTTGTACCGATTTATAAACGGAAGAGATGAATCGCTAAATTTGATCCACAGTAAAAAATAATAATAATAATAATAATGAATACATAAAACAATAAAGACAAACCATATAGACTACATGTCCACCCTAAACTGACAAAAACCTGGCATCTCTCCACCTTGAATGCTGAGCTGTTTCTAGAGATAAAGACTAGATTATCATGCAAATCACAATGAAGATCTATGGGGAGGATGCAAAACCATAATACTGTCTTATTCTGCCACTTAGATACAGGAACTAAGCAGCAGAAGGACTAAAATTTGTCAAGGTGAGCCAACTACAATGACACAGATGAAGTCTGAGATTATATAATGTGTAATCATGAACTGATTGCATCATTCAGTAAAGATTACAAAAGGAAAAGCTATCAAATCTGAAAGTGTAAGTACTATACAAGATATGATTAACCTTGTACATCCATATTCTGAGATATGCTTCCTATATCATAGCCTACACACAAATTCATCCCCCTCAACAGTAATGGTATATTCCTGCTGTCTCCTGACTTCCAATCAACTTATGAAACCTCTCTCCTAATTACAGTACAGTAATATGTTAATGAAGGCTGCTAGTAAATACCTTCAGTATGATAATTCTTATTTAAAGGTAGCAGCAATGGTTAATGAAGGATGTAAGGTATGCAGTCCTTCCAGTTCAATATACTATATCTCCAATCAGGCTTTATCCAGTGTCTCTCCTACACATGTTAATACCTTCAGTCTTCACTAGTTTAACTCACAGAGCAGGTTTTTTTTTTTTTTTTTTTTTTTATGCCATCTCATGATTATATTTAGCTTTGTATAGACTTCTGGAAGTGTAGGGGTTAGGCACAGCCTCACTGAACTCCTGCAATAGCAGAGACTTTGCATAAGTTGAATAAAATTGCCTTCTGGCACTATGAATAAACTGAAAAGGGCATCACAGGGATTGCAAGAGTTAAAGGGACTCGCGGAGTTTATATCCCCGATGTAAACAAACTACCCATTAGTTTTTACACACATCCCCTCATTTTTTCCAGCCAATTATTTATTTTTTCCAGCCAATTAACCTACTATGCCTGCCCATGTACAGGATCACATTCGACCTTAAAACCTAAACAGATGGTGTGAATATCGGGGGATTTAAGTAGCACTGCTTACTCGAGTTTAAAGGGACATCTTGGTCACCTGGAGATACACACCGCCGTATATCATCCTTATAGCTAATAATTACAACTTACATCAGCCGACTACACCTCTCGATAATGACAGCAAACACTGATAAACACATGGGCATAAGAATTACCATAATAAGAAGTAGACTAACACCGTAAAGAATAAAATCTTCACTCATCTCCAGCATCTCTCAACGTTGCTCCCACAATGCACCAGTGACGTCACACTTCAAATTAAATATTTACTTATTAAATTTTAAGAACACACCCCAAACCTTAACCCACTGAACGACTTAGACGATGGCCAGATTTAGAAAAATGGCAGAAACTGTAACCACTGCTAATACACCTAAAGATAATTCACCATACTCCCTGAGTGCTTTATCCATCTACATATATCTATTTATCTATATCTACTGAAGTAATTCTGGAGACTATTTCAAAGTCTGCATTACATGAGGAAGCTACTACAGTTCAAAAAAATCTTCCCAAACAAGAAATGAACAAAGTAAGGGAACCATTCAGTGCAAGATGCCTGGCCACTGCATTTAAGAGCATGTCACAGTAGGAAGCACCAATGAACCAGCACCAGGGAACCAGCACCAAGTCACACTGGCTACATGGCACCAAGACTGGCATGGAAGCAGCTTTGGCCATGAAACAGTTTGGTGTTAATGCACAAGGAGGAAGGCAGGATAGGGAGGAAGGAAGGATAGGGAGGAAGGGGAGGATAGGGAGGAAGGGGAGGATTGGGAGGAAAGAAGGATGGGGCAGTGTTAATGGCAGGGCCTTAAACAATCCATGGCATAATACCAAATGTCTAGCCTGATAGTAGGGGGGAAATGTAGGGCCAAAAGAATTATGGAACTATCAAGAAAAGGTGGAACAGTAGAGAGAGGACAGGAAGGGGAGAGAAAGGAGATACAGTCACTGGTAAAAGGCAGAAGGAGAAAGTCACAGGCAGAAGGAGAAAGTCACAGGCAGAAGGAGAAAGTCACAGGCAGAAGGAGAAAGACACAGGCAGAAGGAGAAAGACACAGGCAGAAGGAGAAAGACACAGGCAGGAGGAGAAAGACACAGGCAGGAGGAGAAAGACACAGGCAGAAGGAGAAAGACACAGGCAGAAGGAGAAAGACACAGGCAGAAGGAGAAAGATGCAGGCAGAAGGAGAAAGATGCAGGCAGAAGGAGAAAGACACAGGCAGAAGGAGAAAGACGTAGGCAGAAGGAGAAAGACACAGGCAGAAGGAGAAAGACGCAGGCATTTTGTAAAAAAAAATGTCAGATTAATTCAAACTTACACAGTACTTCCAATTCCCTGACTCCCCCAACATCTCTTCCTTAGTGATATATTTTTGGTTTTATTCTTGCTACTACTTGGCAATTTTTACAACTCAAGGGCTGGTACTCTTGAAGCACCTCCCCTAACACCTCTTCCTTGTTGATTTATTGTTTTATTGTTGCCACCACCAGGCATTTTAAAACTCAGGGAGGACTTACAGCTCTGATGGGGTTAATAAGGCTACATCTTCAGTTCAAAAAATACAGGATTAATAGACTCTGGAAATATTGCTATCGTATCATTAATATAGACTCTGGAAATATTGATATCGAATTGTTTATACAGACTCTGGAAATACAGCTATCGTATCGTTTATATACACTCTGGAAATACAGCTATCGTATCGTTTATAATTGGAACCTGGAATGTAAGGGGAGCGAATGATGAGGTGAAAGAGAGAGAGATTGTCCAGGTGCTTGAGGATGCGAAAGTGGATGTATGTGGAATAACTGAAACAAAATGGAGAGGAGAAAGTGTGAGAGAATGGGAGTATGGATGGGGTATATGTGCAGGAGTAGGTGAGAATGAGAGGGCAAAGGAAGGGGTATGTATAGCTGTGAGTAAAAGATGGAAGAGGAGCATAAGACAGTATGGATCAGTTGGGTCAAGGATTGTGTGGGTAAAGTTGAAAGTTGGAATACAAATGTGGGCGATTGTGTGTGTGTATGCGCCAACGCAAGATCGTGCTAGAAGAGTGAGAGAAGAGTTCTGGACAAATGTGGAAGTGTGCATGGAAAAGTTTGGAAGGAATGAGAGTGTGTTTTTGATTGGTGATATGAATGGTAAAGTTGGGAATGTGAAGGTGGATGGAATAGTTGGTGAGTGGGGTGTGCCTGCTGAGACAGATGAGAATGGGAGTGCGTTAGTGGACATTTGTGCTGGGAGGGGGTTGGTGATAGCCAATACCTTCTTCAGGCATAAAATGATCCACAGGTATACTGTACATGGCGAGTGATGAGAAGGGTGGGTGGTGAACTGAATGAAAGGAAGGCAATGATTGATTATGTGTGTGTGGATGAAAGGATGCGAAGATGTGTAAAGGATGCAAGAGTGTATAGAGGTTGGGGGAGTGGACTTTCTGACCACTACTTGGTGGTGGCCAGAATTAGGATTCAAGTAAGATGGAGGAATAGAAGAAGGGAAAGACGAGAGGAAGGAGTAGTTGCAAGGAGAGTGGAAAGGTTACAAGAGGATGAGAAAAAGGCAGAGTATAAGAGAGAAGTGGAGGAACGATTGGGCAAATATGAATTGGAGCAGATGGGAGACGTGGAAGGTGTGTGTAAGATATTTACAGAAGAAATATGTGCAGCATGTGATGTGGTGTGTGGAAGGAAGAGAAGACGGAGGGGGGTGCAAGGAACAGCGTGGTGGACTGAAGAGGTGAGACAGGCTGTGGCACAAAATAAGAAAGCATACAATGAATGAATGAGAAATAGGGGCGTGGAAGAAGTTGAGAGGCGGAAGAGAGAGTTATATGTAGAAAGAAAGAAAGAGGTTAAAAGATTAGTAAGAGAGAGTAAGAAGAGAGTGGATGAGGAATTTGGAAGGAATTTGAGTGTAAAGTGGAGGGACTGTAAGAAAATGTTCTGGAAAGAGGTGAAAAGAGTAAGACAGGGTGGAAGTGAAGTTAGCAGGGGAGTGAAAGATAAAAATGGTAGATTACTAGTGGAGAAGGGAGAAAATGTGAGCAGATGGAGAGAACACTTTAAGGAATTGTTGAACATAGAGGATGGAAGTAATGCGAGTATAAGTGGCTGGGGAATGGCTGGGAGGAGGAGGGAGGTGAGAAGACAGGAAGAAATCAGTAGGATAGAAGTTGTGGAAGCAATGAAGAAAGTTAAATCTGGGAAAGCCCCAGGAATTGATGGAGAGTGTGGTGAAATGCTGAAGCATGGGGGAGAGATAGTAGTAGAATGGATGTGGAAGATGTGCAGATTGGCCTGGGAGGAAGGTAGAGTCCCGGAGGATTGGAAGTCAGGTATAATTATTCCCTTGTACAAAGGAAAAGGGGAAAAAGAAGTGTGTGGTAATCAAAGGGGCATTTGTCTTCTTAGTATAATAGGAAAAGTGTATGGTAGGATACTTGTTGACAGAGTTAGAGAAAGAACAGAGAAATTAGTTGGAGAAGAACAGGGAGGCTTTAGGAAGGGAAGAGGTTGTGTAGATCAGATATTCATTCTTAGATCTTGAGTGGAAAAGTTTCTAGAGAAGGGAAAGAAGTTGTATGCGGCTTTCATGGATTTGGAGAAAGCATATGACAGGGTGGATAGACAAGGATTGTGGAAAGTGTTAAGAATATATGGAGTAGATGGGAAGTTGTTGAATGCTGTGAAGAGTATGTACGATGGTGCGAAGGCTGCAGTGCGTGTGGATGGTGAACTAAGTGAATTTTTCTCTTTGAAAGTTGGTTTGAAACAGGGATGTGTCATGTCTCCATGGTTGTTCAATCTGTACATGGATGGGGTAATAAAAGAGGTACAAGGTAGGGTAGTGGATGTTGGAGTGGCCCTGGTGAAAGAGGATAGTGTCTGGAAACTCCCTGTACTGTTGTTTGCAGATGATACTGTGTTGTTGGGTGAAGACGAAGGGGAGCTGCAAGGCTTGGTGGATGAGTTTGGGAGAGTGTGCAAGAAACGGAATCTAAAGGTGAATGTAGAGAAGAGTAAAGTGATGGTCTTTGAGAGAGGTGAAGTCAGTGAATGTACAGCGAGGTTGGATGGTGAGGAATTGGAAAATGTGAGTACGTTTAAGTACTTGGGTAGTGTGATGAGTAAGGATGGAGGTTTGGAGGGTGAAGTGCTTGAAAGGGTACAGCAGGGAAGAAAGGTTGCTGGTTCTTTGAAAGCAGTGATAAGAAACAGGGAAGTGAGCATGGAAGTGAAAAAGTTACTACATGACAGTATTGTGATACCAACTCTAACGTATGGAAGTGAAGCTTGGACATTGTTGGAAGGACACAAGTCAAGAGTGAGAGCAGTGGAAATGAGTTATTTAAGAGGAGCCTGTGGAGTCACATGGAGAGACAGGCTGACGAATGAGGATATAAAGGAGCGTTGTGGTGTGGATGTGGATGTGATAGGAAGCGTTATGAGAACACACTGAGGTGGTTTGGCTATGTGGAGAGGATGGAGGGTGAAAGACTGACGAAGAGAGTGTATGTGAGTGAGGTGGAAGGGGGAAGAGGGAGGGGGAGGCCGAGGATGAGATGGAGGGATGGGGTGGAGCCGGTGGAGAGGTATATGAAAGACGGGGGTGTGAGTTGGGAGCAGGGCAGTGAAATGGCGGGGGACAGGGCGACTTGGAGGCGATTTGTTTGTGGCCACCACAAACGGGATTGAGGCGTCTGGCAATAGATAGAGATAGATAGAAGATTAAATAACTAAAGCTAACACTGATTTGAACTAATACACATCTGGTCCACAGGTCGTGCTGGAGTCTGCTGCCTTGACGCTGCTTCCTTGCCACACTGGTCATACCCTGCTGAAGTTTGGTCTGCCCTGCCGTGAGAAGCCTGACGGTGGTGTGGTGTCTTCCCCTACTCTGAGATGCCTGGTGGTGGTGGTGGTGGTGGTGGTGGTGGTGGTGGCGGCGGCAGCGGCGGCGGCAGGGTGTCGTGTCTTCCCCAGCCGTGAGATGACTTGCTGCTGCTGCTGGTGATCTGCCCTGACCTGCCGAGAGAAGCCTGGTGGTGATGGTGTGATCTGCCTTGCAAGTCCAGGATGTTCTGTGGACAAATGCTACTTTTGAATGCATATTTTATATTGCTGTCTCTGTTAATGTATTCTATACTGAAGTGTTAATAATGAAAACTTAAATTTTCTGTCTTGTTTCATTACCTTTTTAACTGTGGCTTTGACTTAATATAGGTGATCAGTATATTGCGCTCTGCAGTCTTGTGTGTTGTGGGGACGGCTTTTGTGATGAGCTAAGACATTCTGATCGCTTCACCAAATTACTACTCAGCCGTGTGATCAGTGGACATAAAAGATTATACAATACAATGATATAGAGCTAAGCATAAAAAAGGTTATGGGAATTCTCCACCATGCAATCAGTGGACCTAAATTAAAGCCTATATTATAAAGCTAAGCCTGAAGAGGGTTGTGGGAAGTAGATAATGATGCAGGGTAGACACTGGTAATGTTCACTGAGCCGTGCCCGCAACACACAAGAACTGGGTGGCGTAATATATGGACCACCTTGTATAATGAGAGGCCGTAAGTGTGTGCTGACTCACAAACTTGCCACCAATGCCCCGTCATAACTATTACTGTGTCTTGTAGGAAGCACAAAGAAAACAGGCCACAGAATACCTCCTTGTCTCTTGTTCCTCCTACACAAACATACACGCCTTTCACTTTAACTTGGCACAGAGTTTTATTTAAAGCATACCAGAATGTCACGCAGATCAGTAGCAGAAGTAGACAATACTACAGCCCTACATTCTTTCCACAGCACTCATTCGTGACTAACATCATAT
Source organism: Coenobita brevimanus (assembly GCF_032717465.1). Taxonomy (NCBI): domain Eukaryota; kingdom Metazoa; phylum Arthropoda; class Malacostraca; order Decapoda; family Coenobitidae; genus Coenobita; species Coenobita brevimanus. Next base: position 282,472 of record NW_027643692.1, read on the forward strand.
TCTAGTGATAACTATCGCTACTACTCGGCAAACCGTATGGAAACTATAAGCTATCTGTCTATCCATCTATCTATAGCCAGACGACTTAATCCCGTAAGAGGTGGCCACAAACAAGTCTCCTCTATGCCACCCTGTCCCCTGTCATTCTGCATCACTCCCCTAATTCACACACACCCTCTCTCATATACATCCCAACTCCATCCTCCACTTATAAGTAATACATTAAAACAACCGTGAATTACTGCCGCACAAGCTGAGCCGTAATCATATCCAACATAAACACGAAGGAGCTTTAAAGAACAGAAAACAATACCTTGATAGCAGAAGACACTAAGACCACAAGTACTGACAGCCTACACCAAGAAACATAACTAATTTCAGTCAGAGACCAAGTGAATATGAGAGGCACACAGTTCATCACTTCAGCTCAAGATCCGTCCCACCTTTGTAACCTTATGTTGCGTCATCCTCTCCACAAACAAAATCGAACAACCGCCCAACACTACACAGAGTATCTTTGCAACATATCCCCTCCTCCACCCGACTCTACACTTCCCAGACACATACATAAACTCACAAACACCCCAGCCAGCCAAAACTTTCTCTACCAAACACATACATAAACACACAGACACCCCAGCCAGCCAAAACTTTCTATACCAAACACATACATAAACACACAGACACCCCAGCCAGCCAAAACTTTCTATACCAAACACATACATAAACACACAGACACCCCGGTCAGCCAAAACTTTCTATACCAAACACATACATAAACACACAGACACCCTAGCCAGCCAAAACTTTCTACCAAACAGCATCCTTCATGTGCCACCACCAGCCATACACCCTTCAGACACTACCGAACCCAGAGACACGAGTACACCAACCTTCCCTGCTACAATACTAACACAAAATATAATACACATACAATCCCCTGTGTTCATACTGCAAAATGGCACCCCCACACCACAGCACACCCACTCACTTCCTGCACCACACTACCACATCACAGACAATCCTTCAACATAACACTGGGTTCACATCCAGAAGAGCCTAAGATGTAACAAGAACAACAACAACAACTCAGGCCAAGTAAGAGTGAAACGAGTATAGTTACGAAAGGAAAATTATTTCGAGTTATTTTGTAAGCGCTTCGGGTACATAGAGTTACAAGGCCGCAGGGAACGGACTGCATACCGAGGGTTATAATACTGTGGCGGCTTAGGGGGCTTTATACCACCTTTTCTTCAGTGATTTATTGTTCAAGCGAGCGAGCGTACAGAGCAAGCGAGTGAGAACACTATATGACATGGTATAATAGGGTGGCAGAGAACAGCGCCAAGACTGTGTTGTCTAGGAAACTTTTAAAGCCACAACGGATCTATGGACATCATTAGAAACCTAGTAAAAAAATAACAGGAGTTACTTGAGGGACTTTTCTCAAAATTTGCCGCGCCAGTGCTGATAAAATGAAAATAAAAGTACCAAACTGAGCACCAGAACCGAGTTATTCTAGAAGTTTTTAAAGCTACTGCAGATCTGTTCAGACAGCTGGAAAGCTTATGAAGAAGCAATTGATACTAAAGTTAAATAGACTTAGCTTTTAACATCAAGCAAGATTGGACGGATGGATGGATGGATGGATGGATGGATGGATGGATAGGTGGATGTGGAATCGTGGATGCTTGGACCGATGGTAGAGTTCCTGCTGTTTTGTCCTGTCCTTCCACCTGCCGACAAAAATCATCATCAATATCATCATCATTATAATCATCATCATCATCATCATCGTAGTTGTCGTCCTCATTACCACCACCATCATCATCATCATTATTTACACCGTCATTCTCATTATCATTACCATTCTCATCATCATCATCATCATCATCTTCATCTTCATCATATTATCATCACCACCTACCTATTTATCTATATCGGTTTACCTATAGCCAGACTCCTTAATCCCGTAAGGGGTGACCACAAGCAAATCGCCTCCATGATGTACTGTCCTCTACCATTTAGCTCAAGTATCGCACTCATATGTTTCTTCTCTTTCCCTCCATCTCATCATCGGTCTTCCCATCCCCCTCTATCCTTCCAGCTAACTCATGTGCACTCTTCTAGTCATTCTCTTATTCGCCATCCTCTCCACATGGCCAAACCACCTCGAAGTATTTCTCTTAACGCTTTCAGTCTCATCCACATCAGCATCACAACGCTCCTTCATCTGCCCATTTGTCTGTCTGTCTCTCTATGAAATTCCACATGCTCCTTTCAAGTAGCTCATTTCCACCGCTCTCACTCTTGACTTGCGTCCTTTCAATAAGATCCAAGCTTCACTTCCATACTTTAAAGTGGGAATCACAGCATGCAGTGGCCTTTTTTTTTTGAACACTTTCATCCTCAGTTCCCTCTTCCTAATCACTACTTTTTAGAGAACAAGCAACCCTCCTTCCCTGATGTATCATTTCTGTCACTTCATCCTCTAATCTTCCATCCTTATTCATCATATTACATAAATACTTAAATGTACTCATATTCTTCCATTTCCTGGCTATGCAGCCTCACTGTGCATTCTGTAACCTCATACGTTGAGATGTTAAAGCATCACCACCATCAGCATCTACATCATTATCACCATCAATATCATCACCATCAGCCTGTGACACACCACTGCATGATAAGGACCCTCTCACCTTTCTCCACTCTGATCCATTGATTGTTAGTCTGTTTTCCGTCCTTGCTCGGTAGATCTGCATCATATGATCTCTCCATCTTGTTCTCTGTGCACCCCTTCTTCTCACTCCATCTCTGGCTTGCCATTCAGTTACGCTCGCTCTCCTTCTGTTATCTCTTCTGTGAAAGACGTGACCTGAGGTGTGTGTGTCGAGTTACCTGGAAACAAGCTCAGAATTACTAGATGTGGGAGCTTCAAGACCCTTTGGTTAATCCCCTTGGTGTGGTGTGGTGTGGAAGGGTGGTTAGTGTGGTAAAGTTTGGGGTGGTGTGGTGTTGGGTGGTGTGGTGTTGGGTGGTGTGGTTTGGGGTTGTGTGGTGTGGGGTTTTGTGGTGTGGGGTTTTGTGGTGTGGTATGGTATGGTATGGTATGGCGTGTTGTGGTGCTGTGCGGCTTCACTGTCCCTAAAATCTAGAGGAATGTAGAACCTCGTTCGAAAATCATTAGTGAGAAGCAGATGGACATGGCCGCTCTTTGATGTGCCCTGATAAAACGTAAACAAAACGTGTGCTGTATCCTCACAACTAAACCAATATAAATAAGGAGAATTATTCCATTTAAATCGTTCACGGTCCAGAGAAAGACCAAAACTGAGCTACTATTTCGGACACACATCCATCCCTTTCCTTGCGATAAATAAAGAGACAGTGAACAATGATTTTTGAAACCCATTGAGTGACCTTAGGAATCCAGTATGTTTTTTCAGAATATAGTGTAAATGTTTAGTATTTGTATGGCCAAGAAGAGCAATATCCCTGACCTCATTTGCACTCTTATGATATAAATAGTTCGAGTGTGAGAGAAATGCTTTACACACGCACGCAAATATACACAAGCATGCGCGGACACACACACACACACACACACACACACACACACACACACACACACACACACACACACACACACACACACACACACACATTCTCTCTCTCTCTCCTACACACAGTCACCAACTACATTTGAAGAGAAACGAAAAACAAGAGGCGACTCAGCCATAGACATGAAGATCGTCGCCGTCACCATCATCATCGTCATCACCATCATCATCGTTGTCGTAGTCGTCATCATCATCATCGTCATCATCATCATCATCATCATCGCCAGGAGCAACAGCGTCAAGCACAGCAATCATCACAACCCTGTTAAAGAGTTACTACATAAGTTCCATCACCGTCATCATCATCATCATTATTATCCCAACTGCTTCATCATCATTACAATCACCATAATCTCGGTCCAGTTAGTTGGTTCAGGAGTTTCAACATCACTATCATCAGCAGCATCACTATCATCATTATCAATATCATCTCCGACAACCCTATTATCATCATCATCAGCCTGTGACACACCGCTGCAGGATAAGGACCCCTGTTCAATCTAACTTGGCGTAAAATTGCAATCTCTTTCTTAAATTTTGTGTTGTGACAAGGGGTTAACACTAGATTGATGCTAGTCACGAAGAAGGGACGTGGAAATGATGCAGAGCTGTATATTTGTCCAAATTTACCACTGCACTACGGGAAATCTGCTGCAAAAAAACGACGATCTCGGCCTAGGCAAATGAAGGAACAACACCATAATATACTTTGTGTGTGTGTGTGTGTGTGTGTGTGTGTCTGTGTCTGTGTGCGTGCGTGAGTTCGTGCATGCGTGCGTGTGAGTGCGTGTGTGCTCGCGCGTGTGCGAGTGTGCATATGTGTGTGTGTGTAATTCACCGGGTCGGTCAGGATCACTTGATGGTCGTGATCGTCAGCTTTTACCCTCCCGGAAGGGAGCTGAGAGCTCATATAGTCCGATCTAAGGGCAAGGCTGTGACCTTCACACACGCACACACCCGTCCCCTTGCTCAAGGGGGACAGTAACCACCCACTTCGTCAGTGAAACTTTTCGCAACCTGAGCGAGGCGCGAACTCCCGTCCACCAGTTGGCAAGCGAGAGCGTTACCACTGCACCAGCGAGCGGTGTGTGTGTGTGTGTGTGTGTGTGTGTGTGTGTGTGTGTGTGTGTGGGTGAATGTGTTGTGTGTGGGTGGGTGGGTGAATGTGTTGTGTGTGGAGGGTGGGGGGTGGAGGTGAATGGTTTGATGTGGTTGCTGTGTGTGTGTGTGTGTGTGTGTGTGTGTGTGTGTGTGTGTGTGTGTGTGTGTGTGTGTGTGTGTGTGTGTGTGTGTGGATGTTTTGTGTGCGGATGGTGGGGGGTGGGGTGTACAGATTGATGTGGTAGCAGTGTGTGTGTGTGTGTGTGTGTGTGTGTGTGTGTATGTGAGTGGGTGGGTGAATGTGTTGTGTGTGGAGGGTTGGGGTGGGGGTGAATGGTTTGATGTGGTTGCTGTGTGTGTGTGTGTGTGTGTGTGTGTGTGTGTGTGTGTGTGTGTGTGTGTGTGTGTGTGTGTGTGTGTGTGTGTGTGTGTGTGTGTGTGTGTGTGTGTGTGTGTGTGGATGTTTTGTGTGCGGGGGGTGGGGGGTGGGGTGTACAGATTGATGTGGTAGCAGTGTGTGTGTGTGTGTGTGTGTGTGTGTGTGTGTGTGTGTGTAGGTGAATGTGTTGTGTGTGGTGGGTGGGGGGTGTATCGTTTGATGTGGTTGCAGTGTGTGTGTGTGTGTGTGTGTGTGTGTGTGTGTGTGTGTGTGTGTGTGCGCGTGCTTCAGGACAAAATAATTTACATACAATAATTTTTTCCATCACATTGTCCCTCTCATATCTGAATCGCACTAATCAGTATACATTCAGGTCCCAAACTGTACTGTTGGGTGGACATGGACAAGGAGGCAGGCAAGCCTAGTCCACCAGTCTGATCGGAACGAGAATCTACAGGATGACACTCACACTGCTATTTCACTGGTCTGAGACACCAAGTTTGAGGCGGTACAAGGCCTCCATCTCCCTCACACCAACAGCCCCCTTGTCTCATCAGAATTACGTCTAGTAGCCTCATAGGTAATATTTCGCCATGATACTTCCTGGCTGTCAGTGCGATATCCTTGTGTCCTAATGTAGTCACCTTAATGGCTAAGAATAGCAAATATCCAACACTTACCTCAGGGGGAATGATGCAAAGCAATACACACACCCTCGTCCTTCCACTGTCATACGGCCACTAGCAAAAGTAGCCAAGTAGCGACGCCCACCAAGACGAGAGACTTGTCCAGCTACTTTTACAACCACTAGATGGTACCCAGGCCCTCATGGTAGGGGCAACTCTAGTATTTTATTCCAGGTACTGCTGGGCGATAGCATTCAGCTGAGAGTGAGTCATAAGAGTGTTAATACTGTCTCTATTAACTCTCATGATCATACAGGTCTCTTTACCAGCCCTACCCAAAAATAAATTCTGTGTGTGTGTGTGTGTGTGTGTGTGTGTGGGTGCCTGTGTGTTACCATGGCAACCTCCCGATACCATCACAGTTACATACACACATTTCCTCACCAGCAAGTTCCACTAGAGAGTACTATATGTGTGTGTGTGTGTGTGTGTGTGGGTGGATGGATGTGTTGTGTGTGGAGTGTGGGGGGTGGGGATGAATGGTTTGATGTTGATGCTGTGTGTGTGTGTGTGTGTGTGTGTGTGTGTGTGTGTGTGTGAGTGGGTGGGTGAATGTGTTGTGTGTGGAGGGTGGGGGGTGGGGGTGAATGGTTTGATGTGGTTGCTGTGTGTGTGTGTGTGTGGATGTTTTGTGTGCGGGGGGTGGGGGGTGGGGTGTACAGATTGATGTGGTAGCAGTGTGTGTGTGTGTGTGTGTGTGTGTGTGTAGGTGAATGTGTTGTGTGTGGTGGGTGGGGGGTGTATTGTTTGATGTGGTTGCAGTGTGTCTGTGTGTGTGTGTGTGTGTGGGTATGGTTTGGATGTGTTGTGTGTGTTAGGTGGTGGGTGGGGGGTGTATGGTTTGATGTGGTTGCATTGTGTGTGGGGGTGAGGGGGGGATATGTTGTATGTGTGGGGGTGTGGGGAGATGGGGGGTGTATGGTTTGATGTGGTTGCAGTGTGTGTGTGTGTGTGTGTGTGTGTGTGTAATTCACCGGGTCGGTCAGGATCACTTGATGGTCGTGATCGTCAGCACTTTATCCTCCCGGAAGGGAGCTGAGAGCTCATATAGTCCGATCTAAGGGCAAGGCTGTGACCTTCACACTCGCTTACACCCGTCCCCTTGCTCAAGGGGGACAGTAACCACCCACTTCGTCAGTGAAACTTTTCGCAACCTGAGCGAGGCGCGAACTCCCGTCTACCAGATGGCAAGCGAGAACGTTACCACTGCACCAGCGAGTGGTGTGTGTGTGTGTGTGTGTGCGGGGCCAGTGTGTTACCATGGCAACCTCCCCACACCACCACAGTTACATACACAAATTTCCCCACCACCAACTACTGTTAGAGAGTATTGTGTGTGTGTGTGTGTGTGTGTGTGTGTGTGTGTGTGTGTGTTCACTACTTGTCAACGAACCTTGGTTATACATAAACATGCTACTAAAGTTAGGGCACAAATATAATGTAGTATGCTATGAAGTCAACTACACTCATAATAACGTCAGGATTCTTCTCCCCTATCGTGTCTCCGTTCTCTGCATCTGTTTGTCCTCTATCTGTCTGTCTGTCTGCCTGTCTGCCTGTCCCTTTATTGCAATTCACAAACAACTCTCAACTGTCCACAACTTCCTAGAATATCATAGTATCCTGCATTATATTACTTTTTTTCAGGGTAACTTGACCCAGATTTTCGTCCTTTTGCCGCTTACTTCACATGGGTCATTGGCACAAAAGTGCAGCGTTACGGCTCCTCTTCAATGGCACTTTTTTGTGACTTACATGTTCTAGTATTAATCCATTGCTACAACTCAGTATTCAAGTTGGATAGATGGAAATTGTAGGCCAAGTCAGAGTACAGAATGAAGTCAAACAGCATAGGTGGGCACTGGGTCAAGAGAGAGACTAGTCGATTTTTCATGAGATTTTTTCACTATTACGCTTTTGGCTCAATAAAAAGGAAAGTGGAAATCTAGGAATATACTGCACCTTAATGTGAAAATCTGGACAAATTTCTCCATAACAAAATATAAATAAAATTAATCTTTTTCTTGTCTTGACAACATGAGTTAACTTCGCTTCAGTTTTTTTTTTCTGCCTCCAGGATCGTACTGTAAGCTGCTCTGGAAATTCTTTACATCTCTTCCTTAGCGATTTAATCAGCACATTACACCACAACACCCTCTTTTAAGAGAGAGATGTAAACTCTGCCGATATGAAGCCGATTTTAATAGCTTACAAGAAAATGTTAAGACGCGCTATGCAAAAATAAATAGCTAAGGAAGGTGCACTGAGAAGACTCCCGTGCTTCCTAAAATACTGCCCTGTTTCCAAAACGCGTATGACACAGAAATTTGACTTAGCTTTTAACATCAGGGGGAGCTGGATGGATGGATGGATGGACGGATGAATGGATGGATGGATGGATGGATGGGGAATCGTGGATCTTTGACTGCTGACCAAGTTCTTGCAGTTCCGTCCGTCCGTCCACCTACCGACAAAAATCATCATCAGTATCTTCATTATCATTAATATAATTGTCATTATTATTTTTATTACTACCATTATTATCATTATCATAACTACAATCATCATCATCATCATCATCTTCGTTAAAATTGTTATCATGACTGTAATCATCATCATCATCATCATCATCACCGTAATCCCAACTCTGTTACCTCGTACTGAAGTTAAATCATCATTATCATCAGCATCAACATCATCATCATCATCAATATCATCTTTATCATCATTAATATCATCATCATCATCATCATCAATATCATCTTTATCATCATTAATATCATCATCATCATCATCATCATCAGGCCCTGACATTACCACTGGAGGATTAGGACCCCTCTCATCTTTCTCAGTTCTGATACATTGCTTGTTAGCCTTCCCATATCGGTGGATCCGCGAGTTTCATCTATCTTGTTCCCTGTGTACCTCTTCCTCTCACTCCATCTCTGGCCTGCCATTCAGTTACGCTGCCTGTCCATCTGTTGCCTGCTCTGTGGAAGATGTGACCAGAGGAGTGAGTGTGAAGGTACCTGGAAACAAGCTCAGAATTACGAGATGCGGGAGCTTCAAACCCCTTTGTTTAATCCCCTTGGTGTGGTGTGGTGTGGTGTGGTATGGTGTGGTGAGAGGGTTTTGTGGTGTAGTGTGGTATAGAGGGAGGTTGTGTGGTGTAGTGTGGTATGGAGGGGATTGTGTCGTGTGGTTTGTGTAGGGTTGTGTCGTGTGGTGTGGAGGGTTGTGTGGTGTGGTGTGTGGAGGGTTGTGTGGTGCGGTGTAGTTTGGTGTGGGAGGGTGGTTATAAGTGATGTGGTGTGGGAGGGTGGTTTTATGTGATGTGGTGTGGTGTGGGAGGAGGAATTTTTGTGGTGTGGTGTGGTGTGGGAGGGTGGTTCTGTGTTGTGTGGGAGTGTGATTTCGTGTCGTGTAGTGTGAGAGATTGGTATGGTGTGGTGTGATACGGTGTGGGGGGGTGGTATGGTATGGTGTGGTGTGAGAGGGTGATGGTGTGTGACTTAATGTGTGGGACTGGTAGATCGTAACTTGGCTTCACTATAATCACTAAAGCCTATATGAGTACAACACCTCTCATCCGAAAATGGTTAGTGAGAAGCAGACGGGCAGTGCCGGTCCTAGAGCTACTGTGATAAAATGTAGATAATCATGTGTTGTATCCTTAAAATAAACAAGAATATGTGAGGTTAATTCTTACCTTTAAATAAAGACCAAAATATATGTATTACTTCACTCATATTCATCCACTTCCTAATGATACATAAAGAGACATTGATCAGAGCATTATGGAACCCTGTGCTGTGATTTATGGGATGTAATAAGCTTTTCAGAATATTGCGTAAGTGTCTCGTAACTGTATAGGTAAAAGGTCCTATGTTCTTGGCCTAATATTTACCCTTGAAATAAAACTATGACTGTGTGGAAATAATTCTATCACTTAAATAACTATGGTATCATCAACCAAGATATACATACACGAACATAAGCAAGCACACACACACACACACACACACACACACACACACACACACACACACACGTCCAGTCACCAAAACACGTAGTTAAACAGAAAGGAACGCAAGAGGCGACTCAGCCAATGACTTGAAAATCGTCGTCGTTGTCATCATCGTCGCCGTTATTATCATCGTCGTCGTCGTAATCATCGTCGTCGTCTTCGTTGTACTAATCATCATCATCATCATCCTCGTCATCATCATCATCATCATCGTCGTCAGCAGCAGCAGCAGCATGTCATCATCATCCCAGCACTGTTAAAAATGTGGTACAAAAGATATATCAGTATCATCACCTTTATCATCATATTCATCACCATCATCTAACCTTGTTTTAGAGTTTGCACGGAGTTACATCATCATTATCAGCATCAACATCATTATCATCATCAATCAGCATCATCATCATCATCATCATCATCATCAATCATCTTCATCATCATCATCATCAGCTTGTGACACACCACTGCAGGATAAGGACCCCTCTCACCTTTCTCCACTCTGATCCATTGCCTGTTAACTTGTTCCTTCCGATATCGGTGGATCTCCGCGTATCATCTCTAGTTCTCTGTGTACCTCTTCTTCTCACTCCATCTCTAGCCTGCCATTCAGTTACGCTGTCTGTCCCTCTGTTGTCTGTTCTATGGAAGACGTGACCTGAGGAGTGCGCGTGCAGTGATCTGGAAACCAAGAGACAAATATGTGTTTCGTCATCATAGTTATACCCTGTTCACTCTAACTTGGCGTAAAATTGCAATCTCTTTCTTAAATAAAGTGCTGTGACAAGGGGTTAACACTAGAATATGGTGCTAGTCACGAAGAAGTGGTATGACAAATATGTTTGGCCATAGTACTGCCTTATTCTGTTACTGAGCTATGGAAAATGAACTGCAAACGGACGACTATCTTCGTCTATAAAAAATGAATGAGTATCATATAGTATAATCGTGTGTGTGTGTGTGTGTGTGTGTGTGTGTGTGTGTGTGTGTGTGTGTGTGTGTGTTATCCTCCATCCTATCCCATAGTCAAACTATCTCACTCTGCTCTTGTTCATTAAAACACCAATACACTGCTGTCCCATCCTTCCTCTCAACTCTTCAATCATAATACGCTAATAAATAGCTAAGGAAGAAGTACAGTACAGTAGACCAATGTTATATGACGAACTGGTATGCGATGTATCACTTGTAAGACATTTTTCTGACAAATAATAGCTTTTTTTGCTTATACGATTATTAAGACCCTGTATGAAGCCTCACTGGTTGATGTACAAGAGCTATTTTCGCTTACTGTACACAATTGCCAACACACAAGCTTATGGCAATTTTTTTTTTTTCTCCAAGATGGCCTTTGAACTCACCCACTATTGGATGTGTTAGTGTCAGGGATGGAACAACAGTGTGGTGCTGGAGCTGAGGCAGCAGGTGAAGTGCAGTGATGTGAAATTACTTGCAGTTTAGGTGAGTTGAAAACACGTTCTTAGACTTTGTTGGGTGAGTGACTCTTGGCCGAAAACGTATCCCCATTGAACCCACATAATTGACAATACATGATAAACAGTTATGCAATGGATTTTTTAAATGCCACCTCATTGTAAAACAAGGGTGTGCTGTACCATGAAGCATTATACAAACATCCTACCAGTAATACAGCCTCATGATACTACATATATCTTACTTGCAGATCCCTTAGAACTCTGTCCCTCAACACAGATGCGTTCACTTAATGATGCAGGTTGTTAGGTACGATATCTTCTGTGATGATGTGTGATGAACATTGCTGACGCTGTGAACACAACACCTCCAGGAAGACTGCACACACCTTAGCTGAATATTCCACATTACCTGCAAACAGATACAGTGGAAAAGAGTTACTTTAGAGCAGCATGTGGCATTACATGGAGAGAGAGGCCAACAAATGAGGATGTGAAGGAGCACTGTGGTGTGGATGTGACGGAAAGCGTTGGGAGAAATATACTGTGGTGGTTAGGGCATTGAAAGAGGATGGACAGAGAGACTAACTAGGAAAGTATGTGAGTGAGGTGGAGGGGGGGGGAGGAGAGGCAAGGGGAGACCGAGGATGAAATGGAGAGGTGGAGCAGAGAGGTATGGGAGAGAAGGGGTGCAAGTTGGGGGGAGGGCAGCAAAATAGCAGGGGACAGTGTGACATGGAGGGGATTTACTTATGGCCACCCCTTACAGGATTAAGGCATCTGACTATAGATAGATAGATAGATAATGTTCTATTGCAGATATGTGCATGGCAATACATCATCATCTCGACGTTTTTTTCCCACCCAAGATGTGGTGATACAGGATATAAAAAAAAAAAAAAAAAGAATAGAAGAGAAATATATAACAGAGGGAGAGTTAATAAAGAGCATGATCAGTGAGATGCACCAGACACTCAGCATTCCAGACCCCAGAATCCTGACGCCAGTGACGATACAAAGTCCCATCTATCTACCTATAGCATGACGCCCTAATCCTGCTAAGGGTGGCTGCAGACAAAACGCCTCCAAGTCATCCTGTCACCCACAAAGTACAGTATGCTTTTTACCCACCTGTGATTAATACAAATCTAGTCCTGAATTCTGAACGACACACAAAATATGAGTGTCGATGAATCATGCACATTAACAGAACCACCATTAATCACTGCATGTCAAATCTATTACATGTACTCTATTCTCGCCAGTGTTTTTTTGCCCCTTCCTCTGTTCATCTTCTGTAAAAATAATTAGACTGAGCTGACGGTTGGCAATAGGAACCGAGTGTTAACATTAACTCTTTGGGTCAAATTACCATATTAAAATTGTTAAGTGGGGGAGAGGGAGGAGAAGACCAAGGATTAGATGGAGGGATGGAGTAGAGGGGTATCAGAGAGAGAGACAGGAGTGTAAGGTGGGGGGAGGGAGATGAGTACATAGGTAAATAATACCATACACTTACAATGATGCCTTCCACAGACATGACAATTTTCCTTGCTGTGCCAATGAAATCTAAATTCCTCTTCTTTGCGTCCTGCTGGAAACACTGCTTAGGTACACCACTGCAAAGGGTATATACCATTAGTTTATTCTGATAATAGTTTGGTCTAAAGATTCTTATTACAGTATTGTATTTTGACATTAATTTAGCCTAATGATTCTATCAAGTATTTCTACATTCATAATCCAAAGAAAAGAACATATCTATATCTGTCTACAGTCACAAGTCATGACCCCATAAGGGGTGGCCGTTTGTCTCTGAGTTAGTTGTTATACAGGAAGGGGCACTAACCCTCTGCCAACCCACTTGTTGACGTATATATATGAAAACATGTAGGCCTATGGGTTGGTTATTTAATTACCACCCAGTGCTGTAAATGGTTTGCTGGCTTACAGGAAACCATTAGGCTTGTTACTCAATGTAAAGTCACCTGAAAAGAAAGGAAGAGTAATAAAAAGGGACAGTTGGATGGGAGAAATAGGAAAAGAGGATGATACAGATGAAGGAAGAAGTAGGGAGCACTACACTGAGTAAAGAACAAATATTAGTAAATTATACTGCACACTTACAATGACATCTTCCACGTACTTGATGATCTTCCTTAGGTCCTTCTCTAAGAGTGTTTCCATTACAACTAAAGTACTTTTCTTTGCTTCCAAGGACACTGTTCCTGAACCGACTGCAACCATAGGCAAATAACCATTTATCTCCAAACACATGGTACAGCTCTGCAAACGGTATACAGCATACAATGATTATACAAGGCATCCACAAAGTATGCTTACAATTTTAAAAACTTGTTGAAAGTATTGTACAATTGATGAAATAAATGATTAAATTTTGTTGCAAAATACTAACTGATGAGATAACTGATCAAATTTTGTTGCAAAATACTAAGTTATGATCAAAGTTTCTATTAACATTATAACTATCTATAGCCGAATGCCTTAATCCCGTATGGGGTGGCCACTGGACTCTTGAGTTACCTGTTTTACGGGGAGGGGCACCAACCCTCCACCAACCCACTTGTTGATATATGGGGAACAAAAAAAAAAATTAACTAGTAAATAATATCAAACACTTATAATGATATCTTTCACATACTTGATGATACTCCTTACATCCTTTTCCAACAGAGTGTCTTCATTACATCTTGAGTCCTTTTCTTTGCTTCCTGCTGGACACACTGCTCAGGTACAGCTCTGCAAAGGGTATGTACCATTAGTATCTACTGACATTAAGTTGGCCTAAAACTGAAATCCAAATTACCATAACACAAGAATATGGTGCTAGTCACAAAGAAGTGCTATGGAAAGGGTGTAGAGCTGTAGCATTATCGTTTTCAGCCAATGATATGCTGTAGCAACATGATATAAACTACAAAAGAAAGAAAATCTGGACCAATTTCAGGTGAAAGAATTTTAGTTAACTGCATAAAGAAGCTGGATGATATAACCAATAATGAAGGTGGTAAATGTATGTTTTAACTTCAGCAGCAGAAGGACTGTACCAATTCAACTGCTATTGGAAGAGTTGAAAAGAAGGATGGGACTGGAGAGAACTGGTGTTGTGATGAGGAGGGGCAGATTGAGATGGTTTGGGCATGCAGAGAGGATGGGGGATTACAACTGGGTGTGGAGAGTGAGAGGTGTAGGGCTGCCAGAGGTATATCGAAAAAGACGAGGGACGAGGTCATAGAGTGTGACCTCAGGGATAAGGGACTGGATAGGGAGGCTGCCAGAGATAGAGCAGCATGGAGAGCCGCCATTAGGTGACCGAGGACGAAGCATGCAAGCATGTTGGCGCCTTTATAAACAAAACTAAATGAAATGAAATGATTTTCATGGTGGTAAACAATTGTTTTGTGCTGACTTTTTCCCTTGTTTTCATTGTCGTGTTCGTTGTGCCTCGCCAACATTTGTACATACCCGGTAATCACGGAATAACGAAATCTTACTCGAATCTTGGTTAAGTTAGGATAGGTTAAACTGCTAGGTTAGGTTGGGACAGGTCGGGTTAAAATGTCAGGTTAGGATGAAGTACTACAAGCAACCAGGACGTACATTGGAAGTGTCTGCCATTACACTTGAAAAAGCAATTGATAAAGTAGAAGGAACATGGCTAAAAATCAACAAGGAAAGAAATTTAATGAGGAATGTTCATTTATCACCCCAAAAACAAGCAGAAAAATATTAAAGATTATCAAGGCAGTGTTTTGAAACTCCCCATACTGTTGTTTGCAGATGATACTGTGTTGTTAAGTGAAGACGAAGGGGAACTGCAAGGCTTGGTGTATGCGTTTGGGAGTGTGTGTATGAAACAGAATCTAAAGGTGAATGTAGGGAAGAGTAGTTATGGTCTTTGAGAGAAATGAAGCCACTGAATGTACAATGAGGTTAGATGAGGAGGAAATGGAAAATGTGAGTACGTTTAAGTACTTGGGTTGTGTGATGAGTAATGATGGAAGTTTAGAGGGTGAAGTGCTTGAAAGGGTACAACAGGGAAGATAGGTTGCTGGTTTCTTGAAAGTAGTGATAAGGAACAGGGAAGTGAGCATGGAAGTGAAAAAGTTGCTGCATGACAGTACTGCGATGCCAACTCTATCGTATGGAAGTGAAGCTTGGACCTTGTTGGAAGGACACAAGTCAAGAATGAGAGCAGTGGAAATTAGTTATCTGTGAGGAGCATGTGGAATTACATGGAGAGACAGACTGACAAATGAGGAAGTGAGGGAGTGTCGTGGTGTGGATATGGATGTGATAGAAAGCGTTAAGAAATACACTGAGGTGGTTTGGCCATGTGGAGAGGATGGAGAGCAAGAGACTAACAAGGAGAGTGTATGTGAGTGAGGTGGAGGAGGGGAGAAGGAGCAGAAGGCTGAGGATGAGATGGAGGGATGGAGTGGAGAGGTATACGAGAGAGGGGGGTGTGAGCCAGGAGCAGGGCAGTGAAATGGCTTTGGACAGGGTGACATGGAGGCAATTTGTTCATGACTGCCCATTACGGAACTGAGGCATCTGGCAATAGGTAACTAGACAGACTATCAGTTAATGTACTTCTGCTGCATGAAGTGTTTGTTTACCACGAGTGTATATGGGTGCTATGAGATGGAAGACAAAGAAGTATGAGTGAATGACTGGAGAGGCACTGGTACATGAGAGAGGGGTGTGTGAGTTGGGGGTTGGGCAGCATAATGGCAGGGGAATGGAGGCAATTTGCTTGTGGCCACCCCTTACAGGACTAAGGCATCTGGCTATACATACCATTGATAGTTGATAAAATGGAATACTCGAAGATGGTATGGCCACATACAAAGAATGAACAGAGAAGGGATGCTACGAAAAGTCTGTGAACGTAAGAATGTGGGTAATGTTGTTGGTACCGTGGATTTTATGAGGGTCTGAAAGCCAAGAATCGAGTAGTATGGTGTAATGGTATGAGAGATGGAAGGCTGTGAGTCTGTGTAGGGTTATGCGAGGATAATGACGCCTGGAGCAGTTCTGTCATAGTTAGGAGAAGTTACGGCTGGGAGATGATGATGGGTCTGCGATGATGCTACTTAAACTGCAAAAGAATAAGGTAGTCTGTATCACGTGCCTTTCTGGACCATATTCTAGGTGACATAGGAGGCTTCACAGGGGATAGTCAACTCGGGTAACAATTCTGTGCGCAAAGAAACACATCAGCCAGACTTTCCCAAAAATTACACCGGGCAAAGCTACGCAAAACATACGGTAAAACTTCAGCCGCGGCGATTGCAACTGTCTTCTTGGAATGCCACGGACTTCAGGTAAGTAATTTTATGACCAAATGCAACACGGATGGTTAGATTGTTATTACAGGCTACAAAAGGCGCAGAGGAAACAAAAATTGCCTATTTCAGTGTATCCATGGTCGCCGCCACCTCGCACATGGCACTGTTTACCGACTGGACGACGCTCTGATTACCTACCATCTCAACATCGGGACTCGTCAGTGCATCAATCAAATCTACGGCAAATTTAATGATCCAGCCTAACCTAACGTATCCTGAGCTACCCTACCCACTGATTTTAACCACTTAGGATTGCCACTTAACCTAACCACCTACTTTCAAATAATTTAAGGCTTAGATAGTAGCCTACGAGAGGTAACCTGTTTGAGACACGGTAAAATGGCAATCTAACTGTATGGGAATAATAAAAACTTCCTTCCCCTTTAATAACGAAGCATAATCTGTCGTAGGCCGGACATAATAAGATACCCTAATGAGTAGAAGGCTTCACGATATTAATTCGCTCATGAACATCCAACAGGACATTACCATCATAACCAATCACCATTAC
The DNA here is from genome assembly GCF_032717465.1 of Coenobita brevimanus. Classification (NCBI taxonomy): domain Eukaryota; kingdom Metazoa; phylum Arthropoda; class Malacostraca; order Decapoda; family Coenobitidae; genus Coenobita; species Coenobita brevimanus. Next base: position 299,601 of record NW_027643692.1, read on the forward strand.
CGATTCCATCTTGCCCTTATTTAACAGGTGAATGGGGGTCCGGGATCAGCTATTCAGTCCCCATATTTAAGGCAACAGTGACCAGCCTCGCACGTCCCTGAGCGGCACTGGCAGGCAATTTAAACTGTATATTAAATGGGGAAATGGAGTTTCAGAATATCTTTTGCTGTCCTGACAAAGCCCATATCCATCTCCCAGCCCCACTTACTCAATACACACACACACACACACACACACACACACACACACACACACACACACACACACACACACACACACAGGTCAAAAACAGCACGCACACATACTCATTACAGGGCATTAACAGCACGCACACACTCAAAACAGGGTAGAAACAAGATACACACACACACACACACACACACACACACACACACACACACACACACACACACACACAGTCAGTCTACATGTAGGCTATATCAGAAACGTAATGTTTACTAAGCGAATCATTCTTGTACGCTACGTATTCCCTCTCTCTCTCTCTCTCTCTCTCTCTCTCTCTCTCTCTCTCTCCTTTGTTTATGGAAAAAGAATTCTGGATGATGATGAGGATGAGAAGAAGGAAAAGAGAAGAGAATGGTAATGATGATGATGATGATGATGATGATGATGATGATGATGATCTGGAGGAGGAGGAGGTGGAGGGACGATGATGATGATGATGATGATGATGATGATGATGATGATGATGATGATGAGGAGGAGGAGGAGGAGGAGGAGGAGGACGAGGACGAGGACGAGGAGAACTGATGATGATGATGTAATTAAACCAAAACGTAATGTCTGCTTTGAAGCGATTTATTCAAGTAGGAGAGACTGTCAAGTGGTATGAATGGAGAATGAGAGACTGACTAGGAGTGTATGTGTGAGGTGGAGGGAGAGACCAAGGAGGAGAGAGAGAGAGAGAGAGAGAGAGAGAGAGAGAGAGAGAGAGTTTTGGTTTGGACACGAACGTTTCAGCAGCCGTTTTCCCGAGTGAAGGTTACCTAACACCTATTCCTCAGCGATTTATATTTCCCACTGCATGTTGGTGTGTGTTAATGGCTGGGGAATAATTCGCTCAGGTAGAAGTCTTGAGAAATATTCAACTGTGCGGAAGGTTACTGGAACGTTTCTGTCCAGACGAGCAATGTACGGGGTAACACACACACACACACACACACACACACACACACACACACACACACACACAAACAAGAAAGAAATAGAGACCCCATTTCGTCTCTCTCCACACACACACAAACAAACAAGAAAGAAATAGAGACCCCATTTCGTCTCTCTCCACACACACACACACACACACACACACACACACACACACACACACACACACACACACACACCGTAGTCCTCTTCAACACAGTATTCTCTCAGTTTATCTATCTATACAGCAATCGATCTATCATTCTCTCTCTCTCTCATCATCATCATCACCAAACGTTCCCTCACACTCTCATCCAAACAGGTTATGACGTCACTGCCGAGGCTCGGGAAATGACGTCACCGTTACGTCATCACCTACTCTGGGTGATGACGTATATTTTTCCGGTTTATTCTGGTGAACCCGGTGGACTGCAGGCTGATACTACCCTCATGCAGTCCACCATCATCCTTTCGGGGGACAGGGAAGGAGCTGAAGGACGTGTGTATGACCAGGCAGTGCAGCCGCCTGCGTATATCAGTGCCACCACGTGAAGGCTGCCATGACTCACTCTCAGGCTGCTATGACACTCTCAGGTAGGAGTGAGTCTCCTTGGTTACTAGCTGAGGTAAGAATGCGTCTCCTTGGTTACTAGTTGAGGTAGGAATGCGTCTCCTTGGTTACTAGCTGAGGTAAGAATGCGTCTCCTTGGTTACTAGTTGAGGTAGGAATGCGTCTCCTTGGTTACTAGTTGAGGTAGGAATGCGTCTCCCTGGTTACTAGTTGAGGTAGGAATGCGTCTCCTTGGTTACTAGTTGAGGTAGGAATGCGTCTCCTTGGTTACTAGTCAGAGTATCCTTCCATCAGCCTACACGTGGCCTGGGGTTGGGGGTCATGGCCAAGACACACATTCTAGTCTAAGCTGGTTCCCTGGCTGGTCCTATTCCTCTTACCCCCCCCCTCCCTCCAGCTCTCTCGCTTCATTTACACACACGCACGCACACATTCTCTCTCTCTCTCTCTCTCTCTCTCTCTCTCTCTCTCTCTCTCTCTCTCTCTCTCAGAAAGTGATTCATGTATTTGTCCTACAGGAAGTTGTCTAGTCTGGAATCGTGTATCCCTAGACAAAAGAGACTGGAAGAGTCGATGAGAGAGAGAGAGAGAGAGAGAGAGAGAGAGAGAGAGAGAGAGAGAGAGAGAGAGAGAGAGAGAATTTTCCCACAGCTTAATACACACAGCTGCTCACAAAAGTACCGTATTTATATGTCGTTCTGTTCCCTGCCATATCGCTGCCCTCCCCCCAACTTACACCCCCTTCTCTCCTATACCTCTCCATTCCATCCCTCCATCTCATCCTCGGTCTCCCCCTCCCTCTCACTCACATACACTCTCGTAGTTAGTCTCTCCAAGGCCTGCTCTAGTTAGGACTGTAAATTTCCGTCACAAGGTTGGGGAGGGGGGCGTGCGGCGACATACATTCCCTCACTTAACTGCCTGAAGGACGAGTGTGTGTGTGTGTGTGTGTGTGTGTGTGTGTGTGTGTGTGTGTGTGTGCATTCAGTCATAAAATTGTGCACGTCTACAAAAGTTATAAATACATAGCGTACATACTACCACCTCTGAAATACCTGCAGATATACCTACTCACATACACACACACATACGTACACGAATACATACGTACATACACATACATGCATCCCAGGCCACAGGAAGGCGTCGGATAGCGTCACATTGCGTCACAAAGGCAAGGTATGGCGCAGTGACGATGTTGGGTACAATGCATTATTTACAGACGTTACGAAACTTGTCAATTTCACACCGCACTGCATTCCCGTCACAGGCTGGGAATGTCATGGCGTCACAGGCTGATGGGGTGGAAAGGTACACGAGAGAGGGGGCTGTGAGTTGGGAACAGGGCAGTGAAATGGAGGGGGGACAGGGCGATATGGCGGCGATTTGTTTGTGGCCACCCCTTACGGGATTAATACGTCTGGCAGTAGATAAGTAGTAGATAGGTTGAGAATATGGCGTCACAGGCTGGGAATGTTATCAGGTTATTGGTGAAATTTGGTGTAACAACTGATAATGGATAAAATGATAAGAACTGAGAAATATTAAACTGAACATCAACTGAGACATCTGGCAATAGATAGAGAAACATAGATAGATAGGTAGACAGAACGATAGATAGACAGACAGACAGACAGAAAGACATACAGATAGACAAGCTACGTAAGACACAGACAGATAGATATAGACAGAGGGATTGATAGACAGACAGACAGATTGACTGGCTACGTAAGACAGACAGATAGATAGACAGAGACAGACTGACAGACAGGCTACGTAACACACCTCTTGCTGTGCAGCGATGACAAAGGAGCAGGTCTCTTGTGCCGTGCTCTGACTAACACTGGAAGCAAACATTACAACGATACACTGTCCTCTGGCGTCCTGCTGCACCCAACCCATCCTCACTTGGGTCACTTTCTTGGTTTTCTGAAAGGAAGATGGAGAAATGATACTAAAAACAGAAGAGAGAGGACAGCGTGACAGCAGAGGACAGGGTGACAGCAGAGAGAGGACAGCGTGACAGCAGAGGACAGGGTGACAGCAGAGAGAGGGTAGCGTGACAGCAGAGGACAGGGTGACATGGAGGCAGAAGTGATACCGTACTAAAAACAGCAGAGGACAGGGTGACAGCAGAGAGAGGGCAGCGTGACAGCAAAGGACAGGGTGACAGCAGAGAGAGGGCAGCGTGACAGCAGAGGACAGGGTGACATGGAGGCAGAAGTGATACCATACTAAAAACAGCAGAGAGAGGGCAGCGTGACAGCAGAGGACAGGGTGACATGAAGGCAGAAATGCTACTAAAAACAGCAGAGGTGGGGCAGCCAGATTGAAAAAGACAGGGTGACATGGAGGCATTTTGTCTGTGGCTGCCTCTTAAGGGGTTAAAGTGTCTGATTATAGATACACACATACAGTAGATGAGTAGACAGACAGACAGACAGACAGACAGGTAAATACACTAGGGTTCAGATCTGGGGGATGGTTGGGGTTTATTGCTATGATTAACACTGGATAAAAACATCACAGCAATACACAATTATAATTCCTATACCGTCAACTAGGGTGAATTTAGATGCTATTTAATAGATGGATGGCTAGCTAGAAAGACAGATAGATAGATAGATAGGTAGAGATAGATAGATAGAGAGAGGGGGGGAGGGGAGGTCGATCTGCATCAGGATATGAACGATTTTCAATTACTTTCCTCTTACCTGTTAGGCGCTCGACGTATGCTGAGAGAGAGAGAGAGAGAGAGAGAGAGAGAGAGAGAGAGAGAGAGAGAGAGAGAGAGAGATTGATTAAGTAGTCTATCTTTATCATGATAGGAACGTTTTTCAACTATTTTCCTCTAACCCGACTGACGTTCGATATAAGCCGTGTGTGTGTGTGTGTGTGTGTGTGTGTGTGTGTGTGTGTGTGTGTGTGTGTGTGTGTGTGTGTGTGTGTGTGTGTGTGTGTGTGTGTGTGTGTGTGTGTGTGTGAGAGAGAGAGAGAGAGAGAGAGAGACGATCTTTATGACATAAACGTTTTTTCAAATATTTTCCTCTTGCCTGACGAAACGTTTATACTCTCAACTATACTCCTACTCTACCATTATGCTAGTCACGAAGAAGTGCGGTAAGAAGACATTTAATCTATCTTAATCCTATGTATATACTCCTTTTACTTGGCCTAAAATTGCCATCTCTCCCTCTTGAATGTTGAGTGGCAGCATAAGATGAAAAGAAATTAAGCTGGAATAGCGAAAATAAGTAGCTACGGAAACGATGCTACTACTAAAGCTTTTGTTCTGCTGTGTGTAAACGTTTTACTGCTTAACAGAGAAACGTTTATGCAAAATGGACTTCCCCTCGAGGCATAACAAACGTTTGGAGGAAAAGTTAGTCCTGTGATGTCCCTGTCAGAGAATAAATTTGACTAGTAACCAAGGAGACTCATTCATAAATTTGACTAGTAACCAAGGAGACTCATTCATAAATTTGACTAGTAACCAAGGAGACTCATTCATAAATTTGACTAGTAACCAAGGACTCATTCATAAATTTGACTAGTAACCAAGGAGACTCATTCCTACCTCTTCCCTTCTTTTCATCTCAGTTGACGACCAGGTGCAATCAGACTGGAAGTTAAATTTGACTGGTAACCAAGGAGACTCATTCCTGCCTCATCCCTACCCCTTTTCGGTTCAGGTGATGGCCAGGTGTAGTCAGACTGAAGAAAATTTGACTAGTAACCAAGGACTTTCTTACCTCATCCCTAGACCCTTTGAGCTCGGTTGAAGTCAGATTCGAATATAAATATGACTAGTAACCAAGGAGACTCATTCGTACCTCACAGCAAAGGTTCTTCGTGGCTAGCATCATATTCTAGTGCTAATCTATCACTACATCTGAGTACTAGGCCAAGTTAAAGTGAAGGAAGTGTAGGTACAAGGAAATTATTTATACGTTAGTGACTCTGGGCACGAAAATCCTCTAACATCTATGTGAAGAATGTGGTTTACTCCAGACACATCCGGTGCCTTCACACAGGTGCCACACACCTGAATACATACACGTGTACGTTTTGTGTTGAATATATGCACATGTACGTTTGGTGTGTGTGAAACTGCTGATAGTTAATATGCTGCACATGTACGTTTTGTGTTGATTATATTACACATGTACGTTTTGTGTGTGCGTGTTATTGCGTGTATGTTTGTATGTATGGGGTGTACGTATGGATGGATTTGTACATGCCTCCTCGGTGGCCTGGAGGTTCACGACAGCATCAGGTGGTAAGGGGGAGGTGTGGTCGCTTTCTTCCTGTATGATGGAAAAGACAGGAGAGGCGACCCTTCCCTCAGCTGCTGACGGCGGGCGGTGATCATCGGCGGTGTCGATGTCCATGGGCGGGGCAGAGGTAGAGCAGGAGGCGGCAGTTGCCCTGTTTAGGGGAGCGTCGAGCTGCAGCCTTTTCCGCGGTGTTGTGCGGGGTCTAGGAGGCTGCAGCGTTGTGGTGTGACGCTCCTGACGCGGGGCTGGCCGTGCATCACGAGCGAAGCTCTGAGGGATGACAAGGCGTGGCAGCCCGTTCTTCTCAAAGATTTGAGGGAGTAGAACGAGCATAGCTGCCTTGTCATCGCCACAGAAAGCCTTCGCCGTCGCGATGCACATGGCGACAATGGTGTCCACATCCCCAGGGCATCGGGGATCTCCAGGCCGCCGCCCCTGAGCCGTGGGGCGCCGCTGTGCGTAGGCAGAGCCTTGCACAGCTGCACCCCCCGGTCCAGTGACGTCTATAGCCTCGGGACCCTTCGGTGTCTGGAGAATGTGGAACTCCACTGTCTCGCCCTGACATAACAAGGGTGAGTGGCGCCGAGAAGAGGTAGCAGCGATCCCTGAGCGATGTACAAATACATCGGCGCCAGAATCCTGGCGCCGGATGAATCCGTACTTCGCCCTGATGCTGTACCACTTCACGGTGCCAGTGATGGTGGTGGTCTGCTCTCCTCCCTCAGGCTCAGCTGCCAGGTCAGCCCCCCTCAACGGGTCGCGAGCTGTGGCAGAAGTAGAGGCCATGCTGGAGAGAGGAGGAGATGTTGCTGCTACCGCTGCTGGACCGCGCCCTGACTGACTGGGCATGGGGGGGGGGTTATAGGTAGAGGCAGACTGATGGGCGCCGCATTGGGGGCGGGGCTTGCAACAAAGAAAACTCCCATAAAATAGAGGGGAACCTTATGTAACTTCGACGAATCTTTATACTGATCATTGTCCTTTCGTTTTTTTTTTTCTCTGTCTTGTTCTTGCGTTGCCTCCATGTAAGGGCTGTCTCCAGCTTATAATGCTCGCACACTTCATGCTCCACTTATTGCATTCACTTTAATAATAATAATAATAAACACATCTTAACTTGTATTTTTTTGATTCCCTATCGGACGAAAATTATAAATATAAGAAAACTCATGTTTCAGGGGAAAGCAAAGGAACTGAAGCATTAAATTTAGTTAACTTTCCTCCCCTCTTTCTTCCTCGTCAGTATAATATTTCTCGGTAAGAGAAATAGAGTAGCGAATAAAAGCAAAAAGAACAGAGAATGAGATAAAGAGCAGGGACTGAAACAAAGCGCATTAAGGCAGAATGGGGCCAGAAAAAGTGAAAAAAACGAATAGCGAAAAAAAGAACACAGGGTAACAGTAATATAGGCTTAGATACGTAGTTCGGAGGCTGATGAGGACTATGAGAAGTGCTACAGTATAAGCAGACGAGACTACGTGGTTCAGAGGCTGATGAAGGCTATGAGAAGACCATGAATGATTTGAGAGAGTTGTCATTGTATAATCAGACAGGACGTGTGCGACTCCCTTTATGGTGTGTGTAATCAGCAGTAAAAAGCCTTGCACGAGGGAGGTCGGAAGCTAAAAACATGCTCTTGACAAATTACGAATAGGAGGAGTGTAATAGATAATAAACACCCTTGCACGAGAGGGAGGTAGGAGGCTTGAAAAACATACCATCGACAGATTACCAATATGACGAGTGTAATAGAAACCCATGTAACAGACACGAGTAAACACCCATGCCTGAGAGGTGGGGAGCTGTAAACACATACCAGTAATGTTACCAATAGGATGAGTTTAATAGACAGTAAACATCCTTACTTGAGAGGAGGCGGAAAGCTTTA
>NW_027643692.1:312500-333335 GCF_032717465.1 Coenobita brevimanus
GTACAGAAACCCCAAGCTGGCTGCTAGCGAGAGTACGGGGTCGGAGAGAAAAGTGGGGGGGTTTGGTGGGAGTGTGGGACTATGAGGAAGGGAGGGGGAGGGGATAGTTCTCCATCGAGCAGTGTTACAAACACCTTAGTCCACGGAAAAGGAAACGAACTTATTCCGACGTCTGTACAAGATATAACTTTACTTCCTGGAGTCAAATCATTGGTGACGATGCTCAGTTTCCTATTGAGGAGATAGTGTATAAGGTCCTTTCCTGTTTTGGCTAGTGTGTACTATAATGTTTACCATAACCTATGTTATTTAAAGTGTATTTAATTCATTTTGTATGCTCTTATTCTAACCATGATATATCACTGGGAAATTTTTTTTCGTAAAAAACGTGATTGGTGAAATTGTAGTTACATTTCTAATCAGAAGTGTAATGATTTCCATCTTTCATTAAGGCTATATAGATGCACTGATCAACCCTTTAATACTTCGCTTGTTTTGTGGACCATAATTGTTTGCTAATATCTGATGTACTGTTTATCATGTTAAGGTTTATTGTTGCTTGAAATGTTGTATGTGTAACTGGATATTGTGGTCAATAAATACTTACTTACTTACTGTGTGTGTGTGTGTGTGTGTGTGTGTGTGTGTGTGTGTGTGCGCGCGTGCGTAGGTGCGTGCGTAGGTGCGTGCGTGAGTGCGTACATGCATGAGTGCGTGCGTGCGTGCGGGCATTAAAATGTCCGAGCATCATTGAGCCCGTGTGTGTGTGTGTGTGTGTGTGTGTGTGTGTGTGTGTGTGTGTGTGTGTGTGTGTGTGTGTGTGTGTGTGCGTGTATCTATGTGCTCGTATCTGAGTGTGCGTGTATCAGTGCCTGTGTGTATCAGTGCCTGTGTGTATCAGCGCTTGTGTGTATCAGCGCCTGTGTGTATCAGTGCCTGTGTGTATCAATGCCTGTGTGTATCAGTGCCTGTGTGTATCAGTGTCTGTGTGTATCAGCGCCTGTGTGTATCAGTGCCTGTGTGTATCAGCGCCTGTGTGTATTAGCGCCTGTGTGTATCACTGTGTGCGTATATTAGTGTGCGTGCGTGCTCTGATCAGTGCTTGTATCAGTGTTTGCGTGAATGAATACGTGCGTGCATTAGTGTGTGCCTGCTCCGTGTGAGCGTATATAGTGCGTACATGCCGCAGCGTGTGCGTGCGTCAGTGTGTACGTGCTGTGTACGTGGTCAAAGTGTATGTGTTCAGTGTGTGCGTGTTCAGTGCGTGCGTGTTCAGTGCTTGCGTATTGAGTCCGTGCGTGATTAGTGCGTGCGTGTTTAGTGTGTGCGTGTTCAATATGTGCGTGTTTATTGTGTGTGTTCATAGTGTGTGCGTTCTTAGTGTGTGCGTACTTGCGTGCGTGCTCTTTGCGAGTATTTACTGTGTGTATAGCAATCAGTGTGTAACTCAAACTGTCTGCATGTTTGTAAGAGTGGAGGTATGCAAAAATTTAATGATGATGATGATGATGATGATGACTGAGGCGTCTGGCAGGAGATAGTAGTAGATATATAGATGATGATGATGATGATGATGATGATGATGATGATGATGGCTATTATGTTGGTCGTGGTGGTGGTGGTGGTCTGGTGATTTTGATGATGATGATGATGATGATGATGATGATTTTTTCTAGTTCTTTTTAACCCGGAAACTTTTATGTTATCAAGGAGGATTCTGTACTCTACTCCTTTCACCTTAACTTGGCCCAAATTTTCGTTCATTTGCAGCTTTTCACGTGTCGCAGTTGCGTCTGAAACAGCACTTTTTCGTGACTAGCATAATATTCTGTTGCTACAACTAAGCATTTGAGATGAAGAGATTGCAATTTTAGGCCAAGTAAGTGTAAAATGAGTATAGTGAAGGGGATGGGATGGAGAGATGGAGTAGAGAGGTATACGAGAGAGGCGGGTGTACGATGGGGGGAGGGCAGCGAAATGCCAGGGTACAGGGTGACATGGAGGCGATTTGTTTGTGGCCACCCCTTACGGGTTTAAGGAGTCTGGCTATAGATATCTAGACAATTTGGACTATAGCTCTAGGTGACGATACACGACTATTAAAATTACATCCATTTCCCTTATTTTCTACAATTTCTTTGGCCTACAACGCTTCCTGGCTGGCCATAAGATATCCCCGTGTCCTAATTTAGTCACCTTAATAACAAAAACAGCAAAACCCAACACTTGCAGCTAGAGGAGAAGCCTACACACCATCACTACCCCCTAACCAGCAAAACGACGTCTATTGCCCTCATCTGTTGAATCTGTTTGACCTATGACACTTCCTGGTTGGCAGCAAGATACCTCTGTGTCCTATCTGAATCATCTTAATGGCAAAAACAGCGAAATTTAACCCCAAAACAGTAAAATTTAACACTTACACCAGGAGATGGAGCCGACGCAGCCTCACCTTCTTATCGTCCGAGTACCACTGACTGACCAATGTAATGCCATGCTTGTTCAGCCCAGAAACTTGTGTTAAACTTTACCCATCTACTTTTACAACCCCTAGAGGGCACGGAGGCCCTCTCATCTTCAGGGAAACTCTACAATTTTATTCTAGCTAATGCAAGAGGCTATTATGCACCTGTGAGCTATTTATAAATGTCTGAGAGCGTTAATTCTGTAAATATTAACCCTCCAATGATCGTGCAACTCTAGTACTTTTATTCTATTAGATTCCAGACGATGTTATTCAGCTGGGATTGGGTCTTAGGAGCCTGGGTGCATAAGAGAAAACCGTCGTAGAGGAAGCATCAGGGACCGTAGCAAATAAAGTCAGAAATTATACTTAGATGTTTACCATATTCTATTCACTTTCACTTTGTCTAATATTGCCATCTCCTCACCTTAAATGTTGAGCTGTAAGGATACATTAACACTAGAATATAAAGCAATACTCTCTCTTTTCCCTAAATGGACCTACAATTACCATCTCTCCATCTTGAATGCTGAGTTGTAACAATAGATGAACTCCAAAACATGCTACTAGTCAGGAAGAAGTGCTATGTAAAGGATGTAGAGCCATACCATTGTCATTTCCTGGCACTGGACTACGTGAAATGAGTAAAATGACCTACACAGGGATGGAAAACCGGCCCGTGTTAGAGGAAGACCGGTATAGTCACGAAAAGGTGATATGGAATGGATACAGAATTTCACTTTAACTTGGCCTAAAATTGCCATCTCTCCATCTTGAATGCTGAGCTGTAACAAGAACCTGACGATACAATATGATGCTAGTTACGAAAAAGTTGCTGTGCGAGGCATGAAGAGCTGTGGTATTGTCTTCTTCAGCCTGTAATCAGCTTTGAGAAATAAGCATCAAAATGAAGATCTCAGCCATGTTAAGTCTGATAAGCTATACATACAGCCTAATGGAACGCTCTGATAAAAATTACAGCTATAAACTCATTCTACAACTCCCTAGCACCTCTTCCTTAGCTATTTATTTTGCTTATTACACCTTGCTCTCCTACTGTGCTGTATAAATACTTCAAGCTTTACCATAATCTGCATAAAAAACGTACAAAAGGATGTTAATCAGCCTTGTCCAAAAATATATCGCTAAGGAAGTCTTTGGTTGACTAGTGGGAGGTGCCTGTGTGTTACCATGGCAACCTCTCACACCACCAGTTACATACACACATTTTCCCACCAGCAAGTTCCATTAGAGAATAGTGTGTGTGTGTGTGTGTGTGTGTGTGTGTGTGTACAATCTTATCAGTGTGACGTGTGCGTGTGTCGTCTTGTGTGTATATTTGAAGTACATGTGTAGGTAAGTGTAAACAGTCTTATCAGTATGACGTGTGTGCGTGTGTGTATCGGACGTTCATGTATAGGTGAGTATGTGCGTGTGTTTGACGAATACGTGTAGGTGCCTACACGTGTATATGTACGTGTATGCGTCGTGATGTGTGCGTGTGTATATATTATATACTTTATGTATATATACATTATATATATATATATATATATATATATATATATATATATATATATACTGTATATATGATGGTAGTGAAGCATGTGTAAGAGTAAATGGGCATCTGAGTGAATGGTTCACAATGGGTGTGGGCGTGGGAAAAGGTTGTTTGATGTCCCCATGTTTGTTCAATATATTACATGGATGGGGTGATGAGAGAAGTAAAAACACGAGTACTCGTAATGAAGAGAGGGATGGCGTTGGTAATGAATGGTGATGGATGGAATATCTCCAGTTTGTTGTATGCTGATGATGCAGTACTGACTGCAAATACCGAACAAGAACTTGGTAGGCTAGTGCAGAGTTTTGCTGATGTCTGTGAGCGTCGTGCCTTGAGAGTAAATGTAGAAAAAAGTAATGTGATGGTTAATGAGAGAGAAGGTGACTCCCAGTGTGATGTTACAGTGAATGGAGAAAGACTGGAATTGGTGAGAGAGTTCAAATACCTGGGTACAGTGACAGAAAAAAGAGGAAAATGTGCAAAAGAAGTTGAAAGTAGAGTGACACAAGGAAGGAATGTAGCTGGTGCAATGAAGGCCTTGATAAGAAATAGAGGCTTGAGGGTTGCAGCTGCACGAGGCTTACATGAAGGAGTGTGTGAGACTATGGTGTGGCATGGAAATGAAAAGTCAAGAGTGACAGCAGTGGAGATGGGACTGCTGAGGAACGTATATGGGGTACAGAGAGTGGATAGGATACGAAGTAATGTGATTCGTGAAAGATGTGGAGTGAGGAAATCTGTGGACACCAGATTTATCACAGTTCCTTAGGTATGGTGCAATACCACACTGAATGCAGTATTCCACCTGTCTCTTCTTGTTTGTTGTTTTTTTGCTATGTCTGAATCTGGAAACACTGAAATGAATTGCTCAGCATCATCATTTGTACTTGCAAAAGAATAATTGGAGCTGACAACCATCAAAGCTTGAATAGCTTCTACTTCGAGAATCAAGGTCCAAATGAAATGGAGGAATTGAAGAAGGAAGGGCAGGAGGAAGTTGTTCATACAAGGAGGGTGGAAAGGTTGCAAGAGGATGGAAAAAAGGCAGAATATAATAGAGAAGTAGAGGAGCGATTGGGTAAATATGGATTGTAGCAGATGAGGGACGTGGAAGGTGTGTGCAAGATATTCACAGAAGAAATCTGTGCAGCATATGAGGTGGTGTGTGGGGTGAAGAGAAGTTTCAAGCATAGGCTAGATAAACATATGACAAATAAGGGGTGGATATAGAAAAAAGGAAATCTTATAACCAATACTAATTCACAATTATTCCTTTTCAGGTTACACTATGATAGTCTCTATTCTCCTTTCATACTTTCCTGTAAAATGTCCACGCCAGTTTTTCTATACTGCGTGGTGTTCTTTCTGACTTTTTCCTGCCGGCTTTGGCTGGAGGGTTTGGAGGGAGGGGGAGAGCCTTCGTCTTTGCTGTCCTTATCTCATTCTAGTGGTTCAGTTACTCTTCTAGGAGCTGCCTAGCATGGGCCAACCGGCCTACTGTAGTTGTCCTCTCTTCTTATGTTCTTATGAAAGGGGGTTCAAGGAACAGCATGGTGAAAATGAAGAGGTGAGACAGGCTGTGGCACAAAAGAAGAAAGCATATCGTGAGTGGATGAAAAATAGGGGTGTGGAAGAAGCTGAGAGATGGAAGAAAGAGTTATATGTAGAGAGGAAGAGAGAGGTGAAAAGATCAGTAAGAGAAAGTAAGAAAAGAGTGGATGAGGGATTTGAAAGGAATTTGAATGTAAATTGGAGGGAATGTAAGACAATGTTCTTGAAAGAGGTAAAGAGAGTTAAAGAAGTTAGTCAGGGAGTGAACGATAAAAATGGCAGATTACTAGTGGAGAAGGGAGAAAAAGTGAGCAGATGGAGAGAACACTTTAAGGAATTGTTGAACATAGAGAATAAAAATAAAGGGAATATAATTGGCTAGGGAATGGCTGGGAGACAGAAGGATGTGAGAAGAGAGGAAGAAATCAGTAGGATGGCAGTTGTGGAAGCAATGAAGAAAGTCAAAATGGGGAAAGCCCCAGGAATTGATGGAGTGTGTGGTGAAATTATGAAGCATGGGGGACAGATAGTAGTAGAATGGATGTGGAAGATGTGAAGATTGGCCTGGGAGGAAAGTAGAGTCTCGGAGGATTGAATGACAGGTATAATTATTCCCCTGTAAAGAGGAAAAGGAGAAACAGAAGTATGTGGTAATCATAGGGGCATTTGTCTTCTTAGTGTAATAGGAAATATATTTGGTAGGATACTTACTGACAGAGTTTGAGAAATAACAGAGGAATTAGTTGGAGAACAACAGGGAAGTTTTAGGGAAAGAAGAGGTTGTGTAGATCAGATATTCATTCTTAGAGCTTTAGTGGAAAAATTTCTAGATTTGTTGCGAAATGGTCCAAGAACATAACCAAAATCCAAATTTGTACCAAAAATCTGGCTGTTCAATAAATGTGTAGGCTAATGAAGCCAGTTTGGTGTGCCATGTGATGTCACGAGGGGTGGTGGGCGGAGCTTACCACCCGACGTGTGCAAGAGTCTACCTGTTGGAGTTATTTTACCATGGAAAAAGACAGAACAGGAAGACAGAAGAACAGACACAGAAAAAGAATGGTACAGCAGACCCTCTCTACACCAGATCAATGTGGGGGGATGGGGGAAGCCCGATCCGATAAAGCCGATAATCTGGTAAGTCCAATGGCTCCCCCACAAGTTGGATTTCAAGCACATAATGGAAAATCTATCTATCTATCTATTGCCAGACCCCTCAATCCCCCCCCCCCCCCACTTTTTGGAGCCTGGGGGACAGAGTATCTTTTGTCCCCCCCACTTTTCTAGGTGAGAATTTTCAAGATGAATAGCTTTACGCCGTTTTTTTTTTTTTTCCTTAATGGAAAAATCGTTTCAATGCAGCACAGTACAGTTCAGGTGATATGAAAATTATTCCCTGCTGAGAGGGGCAGGTGGCGTGGTCACCTGAGTCAAGGATTAAGACAGTTTAATCCCAGCAGATGTATTTTTACTTAGGTCAGTCTTGACGTATGCACCACCCCTGATGCCTGAGCCAGTGAGAATCAAACTAAAAGAATAAGTAGTGGAAAACAGAATTTCTACTGCCTACCACCACAACAGTAGTGCAAAACAGAATACCAGACTGGGGGTGGCTGCAGCAGCGGGTTTGAATTTATGCATATGTGCTAAGTGGAGAGAGAGAGAGAGAGAGAGAGAGAGAGAGAGAGAGAGAGAGAGAGAGAGAGAGAGAACCGCAAAGGAAAATAGAAAAAAACGATACGAATGTGGGAAAGTGTGTGCGCGCGGGACACTCACGCCAGATCTCGAGTTTTCATTGGCCCATCCATTCCGCTATTTTTCTTCCAGCAGCCAATCAAAATACAGGGTTTATTTCCGAACGTAGTATGGACGCCATTGCATCTCGTATGGTACTTGCTGTGCCGATGTGTGGTATAATTCATTATAATTTCATAGGTTATTACGCAAAATAGCTGTAATTCCTTATATGCACAGAGAGATAAAGATAGCAGGTAAATGATGCACTAAGAGTATAGCGTTGACAGTCATTTTTTCAGTACTAAAAGTGCTCAAGAAATTTGTGGTACCGAGAAAAATGAATATTTTGAGGTAGAACGGAGGGAAGTTAGCATGCAGGTATCGATAATACTACCATCTACGAGAGTACCCTGATGACCAAGGATACTAGTGACATGGAGATGTCTTTGCTAGGGCAACTCCAGTGCCTTCTAATTTATTGCTGGTGTTTCCATTTTCTCTCTAATGAAATAGTAGACCTCTGGTAACATTATGTACTGAGTGTTTTTACATACTTGTCCTCTGAAAGGAGTATTAGCTATTAACTTAAAGTAACTTCAAGAAAGCTGTGAATATGTGGGGAAAAGATAGTTTTTCTTTAATACATTGGAACAAATGCGACAGTAATGATGTCAATTTATTTCTGATGACATAAAACATCAAATCTAGGAAAATTTGTGGTGACATTATGGGGAAATATTCCAAGTGTTTGCCCCCCCTGGCAAATTTCCTGGATACGCCACTGGCTCACCCCCCTCTCTCTCACATACCTCCATCCCATCCTTCCATCTTATCTTAGGCCTCCCCTCCCTCTCCTCCCCCCCTCCACCTCACTCACATACACTCTCCTCGCTTGTCTCTCGCTCTCCATCCTCTCCACATGGCCAAACCACCTCAGTGTATTTTCTCCTAACGCTTTCTATCACGTTCACATTAACACCACAACGCTCCTGCACTTCCTCATTTGTCAGTCTGTCTTTCCTTTTAACTGCACATGCTCCTTTCAATAATCCTCTCTCCATCCCCCTACCCTCAGCGAAACATATTTCTCATTTGCAATGAGCCTGGTATGGTATGGGTAACATGACAGCCAAGCACCGCGGAGCTGGGCATGGGCATCACACGCACAACCCCCCCCGCCCATTAGGTGACTGAAGGCGAGGGAGGGGGTAAGCCGGTAAGGTAACCGTTGGTGTGGCAGATGCGATCATGCGAGTGTAGACGGCTAGGCGCCATGGGCTAACCGTCGGAGATGTACACCCTACCCTAGCAAGAGCGACACTGAGGCTCACGGACTGCGCAATACAACAACAATGACGTATAGAAAAGGGGGGGAAAGGAAGGAAGGTAAAGAATGATTGTGTATATGTGTGATGAGTGTAATGCAACCAGGACGACGACAACACGTGGTGGCAGGAACTAGGCCTTAGTTTTAGTCTCCCGGCCTTACTGAGAGATCAGTTCCTGGTTGCATTGTGTAATGTGCATGTTTTTTTTTTTTTTTTTTTTTTTTTTTTTTAAATAGTAGGAGAGGAAGAATTTAGACGAAGAGAAAGAGTGTCGGGGCTTAACCCAACGTGCGTGTGTTTGGTGTTGGGGAAGGGGGGTGGGGTCTCGCACGTGCACTGTGTTGTTACTTAAGGGAGGGAGGAGTGAGTCGCTACGGCTTTCTCTGCCAAGCATTGGCTTATTGGCTGCCTCTCAGGTTCATCTGATTTTTCCGGCTCCAGAAGCCTGGGATAGGATGGTAGGATAGGGGTGTTAGGGTAAGGTGTTGTAGCCCTGGGGGGCTTGGGTAGGGGGATAAGGAAAGGGGAGGGGTGGAGGAAGGGCAGTATGGGGGGGTCAGGGTTTGAGGCGGGGGTGCTGGATATGGGGATGGCGGGTTATTACGTGGCTGCCGTGATCTTGATAATGGGTGTAGGGGTGGTTTAGAGTCTTAAGTGATTGCAGGGGGTGAACAAAGTAGTTGATTAATAAAATGGGCATTAAAATAAACTATTGGTGCTTAAGTGAACAATGGGGTTGGTGCAGGTCTTGCGTCAGGGTGGAAGAGGTTGGCTAGAGGTCGTGTGGGGGGTGTGATCCGGGTGAAAAAGTCGATGAAGTCAGTGTGAACGTCGGTGAGTTTGGTGATTTGTTTTTGTTGTAGGTGGTGAAGGTAAGTGTTGATGGGTGGAATGTTGGCGCGTTCATGAGAGTGTATGTTGGTGACAAAATCATCCCACCGTATGCTCAGTGCCCAACGTATGGCTTTGTTTTGAACTCTCTGTAAATTTAGAATGTTGCTTTTGGCCGAAAGAGATAGACTTAACGGTGAATACGCGAGCAGTGGTCTGATCAGTGCTTTATACAGATGAAATTTGGTTGAGGATATTGCACTGCGGAACCGGTATATTTGTGTTAGTGCAGTGCCAGCCACGCCTGCCTTGCCTCGTATATGATGATGAAATTTGAAGTTTTTGTCATATGTAAGACCAAGTGCGGTGCAAGTATTCCTAATAGGAATGGGAACGCGATCGGGATCACGCGAATTTAGAAAAAGTGGGCGGGGGTTGGCTGATTTAATACGGAAATATGTTACTGTGCATTTCAAGGGATTCGCTTGAATCCGCCACTTCTGCTGCCATCGTGCAATTCGGTCCAGCTCTATGCTCGCTTTGTTGGTAATTCCGTCAATTGTCGTTGATCGCACAAGTTGAGTAATGTCGTCTGCGTATTGAATGGTGAGTGAATCGTCATGTAGTGGGGTGGGGATGTCATTTGTGTAGAGTGTGTAGAGGGTGGGTGCGAGGACGGAGCCCTGAGGTACACCTGCATGAAGCTGGAAAAAGTCTGAGTAATTAGGTTGTCTTTGTATCTGTGTCTGTGTTTGTGAACGTGTGCCTGTGTGTGCGTGTATTTGTGTGTGTGTGTGTGTGTGTGTGTGTGTGTGTGTGTGTGTGTGTACAAAAGGATATTAACCAGCTTTATGCAAATATATATCGTTAAAAAAATCTTTGCTTGTGTGGCAGGAGGTGCCTGCGTGTTCCGATGGCAACGTCCCACACCAAAGTTACATAAACACATTTCCCAACCAATATGTTCCATTAGAGAGTATTTGTGTGTGTGTGTGTGTGTGTGTGTGTGTGTGTGTGTGTGTGTTTCTGTGTGTGTTTCTGTCTGTCTGTTAGTTCACTACTCGTCAAAGAACCTCTGCATGAGAAGACATGCTTTTAAAGTTAGGGCACAAATGCAATGTGCTCTGTAGTATACACTAATAATAATGCCACGTTTCGTCTCCCCTTTGTGTCTCCTTGCCTTGTATCTGTCTGTCTTCTGCCTGTCTGTCTCTCTGTCTTCCTGTACCTCTATTGCAAACCGCAAACTTCTCAACTGTCCACAACGTCCTAGATTATCATTGTAACACATAGTATATTATTTTTCCATTGTTAAGTGGCCCAAATTACCGTCCTTTTGCAGCTTACTTCACATGGATCATTGGAAGAGACGGACAACGCTACGGCTTCCTTTCCATACCACTTTTTTGTGACTTACGTTTTCTAGCATTAATCTATTGCTACAACTCAGCATTCAGGTTGGAGGGATGGAAAATTTGAGCCAAGTTAGAGTAAAACGAGTACAGAATTATAGTCGTGGCGCACGCCTCTGAGGTTGATGTTATATGAGACGCATGTGATTCGTGTATAATATGTTCGGGTATGATAACATTCGTGTATAATATATTCGTGCTTATTATATTGATTCGTGCATAACATGATACGAAATCGGTCGCGCTTTTGCATGGTAAGTTGACAGGGTACGATAATGACCACCTCAGGGTCGTGAGCCGCGAGTATAGAAAAAGGGAAACAGCATACCTTTGGAAGGTGCAGCGGGAACAAGGCGAGATCACAGGCAGGAGAACAATGGCGAGAAAATCCAGCAAAATCTATCCACCAGCTTATGAAGTGACGCCAACAACTCTCGTGCCTCACAGTCGATTCAAACGCCAGTCCACTTTATCAATAAACACCTGTGATTCTAGAGTATTGTAACAGAAAATCAAATAATCGTGTAGACGTGACGTACTGATGCACTCTCTCCACGGAGTCTATCTCTGAGCTACTGTTTATTACTTGCTCATCACAATGCTTCGAAATTGATGAGCCTCTTGCTCGGACATGACGGCTGACTGAACCTTTATCTTTGTCTTGTACCCCTGACCTTTTACTGAATGCTATTAAAAAAAAAAAAAAATTACTTCATCCAAACCTAACTCAAAGTCTAATGACAGAGATAATCTGCTCGCTTGACTTCCCCGCGCACCTTTTGTGACGCAACAGATTAAGTCGGGGTGGGCTTCCTGGTCAGAGAAAGCAGTAAAATGGATGGGTAACTGCGAACAATTAGTCACTGTTCGCTGACTCTTCCTGCTTGGATCCAGCGACAACGTTCCCGAGTTCGTAAGGGTTTGTTTAGAATAGTAAATTCAAAATCTAAATAAAGAAATAAGATAATCTGCTGACTTTTCCTTATAATCTTGCTAACACACAGGCTGGCAGGAAGGGAGGCAGAAAAGGCAGACAGGCAGGCGGTCAGGTAGACAGACTGATAGATAGATATATAAACCTGGCCAAACACATACCTTCATCGGGCTTTCTCGGTTGACTGTAATAACATCCACTAGTAGCAGAAACAACGATTTTTTTTTTTTTCTGGCCGCTTTTCTGATTACATATTTTGTTTTCAGCCATACTCGTACCAGATCACGTCAGTTAACAATGATGTGCGTATCTGAGGATTAATAAAGCTTTAGTTTCACTCTGTATATGAGAAAAAAAGGCAGTGAAAACATCGATAGTACCCCCATTAGTCTAATACCACAGCCTTCTCCCATTCGCCTCTGTCTACGTTTTTTCCTTTAACCATTCTTTTCCCCAAATGGAGAGTTGTGGCAGACTCCTGTATTCCATAAACTAGCATGTTATTCGCTCTACGTACAGATTATTATGCGAAAATCTTGCATGTCACTGGCCACGAGATTTTAGGTAAAGAGATTTTGAAGTGATGTAGGAGCTGGGAACTCTATCTTGACTGCTTTTGGGCTGGGAGTTTACTGTTAGTTAATATTAAAAAGGGTAATTACACAAAATACCAGTTATTTATTTGATGTCATGCTCAGATGAGGAGAGAAACTTAGACATAAATGGATTTCACGTTTATTTGTATCAACATCTACACTTCGTGGCTTTGGAAAGACAATGTTAGATCGTTTCGAAGACTGGTGAGTAGAGAGGGACTGGCGGGGATGTGTGGTGGTGTGGGGCGGGATATGGTGACACACTGCAGTAAAGAAATGCCACATAGCTCTCTGTTGGCTACTCCTGTTACTGGCCGTTCGTCACCCCCGCGCATGGATTAATATCTTAGTTAACCGTCACTGCCACTGATTTATCGTATTAAATAAAGTCGTCTTGAGATAGTATGAATAAAATAAAAAAGTATGATCCAGGATTCACTGGGGTAATCATATCACAACCAGGGTCTTCTATGCCATATTCTACTGCATGTGACTTTGGAGACATTGTGAGGTGTGGATATGTGGAAGTGCAGCTACGAAGTATGTGCAGGTGTGCGTGCGTGTGTGTGTGTGTGTGTGTGTGTGTGTGTGTGTGTGTGTTCAAAGGGATATTAACCAGCCTTATCCAAAATATATCGATAAGATCATCCTTACTTGACTGGTTGTAGGTGACTGTGTTACAATGGCAACCTCCCACACCACCACATTTACATAAAGACATTTCCTCACCAGCAAGATCCGTTAGAGAGTATTTTGTGTGTGTGTGTGTGTGTGTGTGTGTGTGTGTGTGTGTGTGTGTGTGTGTGTGGAGATATGGTTATATCTAAGGTGGATCTTTTTTTTTTTTTTTTTGTGATATTTGCCTCACAATAAGGTGAGGACACGGGCAAACAGAGAGCCCGTCAGAGGAATGGCAGAAAAAAGCTCTCAAACGAGAGCATAGCGGTGGCAAAAAATTGCAAGACGAAGCAGCAAGGCAGGACAGGATCAGGCGTGGCTCAGCAGTTAAGAGAGCAGTCTGGTGGCGATGTAGTTGACGAGGGCAGCACGTGCTGGATCTAACTCGATGCCCTCACGGATGGCGGCTTCCTCAGATGGAGAGAGGGAGTTGGAAATGTATGCCTCACGGATCTTCTGATACAAAGTCTGATAGACGAGAGGCAGTGTATCAGTGTCGTTGATCGGATCCGTGAGGCAGCAGAGTAGCTCTTCCAGGTCCGCATCCGTGCGGGCATCGAGATCACGAGTCCCTGAGAGTGGTGGAAAGAGGGCCTCGATCCGGCGAGCAACGGAGGAGGGGTCGCTCTTGGTCTTTCCCCCTTTCTTCTTTTGTTTCTTCCTCTTCTCCTTAGGTGGAGGGGGAGAAGAAGAGAGAGCGATGGCGGCAGGCGGTGGTGAAGGTGGAAGAGGCTCCTCCACTTCGTCAGGAGCAGATGGAGGGGGCAAGGAGGAGGGATCCGCGCGTCCACGTGTACTAGAGGGACGGAGGACGAGACACGCTCCTCCTCAGCTCCTGATGGATTACAGGCTTACCTAGCGCTTCTCCAGCAGTCCACCATTCTCCTCTCGGGGGAGAGGGAAGAAAGTCAGGAACGTTTGTATAACTGTGAGTATAAAAACAGACGGACGACAAGGCTGGCTGGACGAGAAAGAGAAAGAAATTACCGTAAGGAACTGAAGTTTAATATAAATAATCCGTAGACGAGTAAAAAAAAAAAAAATGATGAAAAAATGAAAATACGTAAAGGGAAAAGGAAAAGGATATGAAACTTGACTGGAATATGGGAATCGGAAACGAGACTATGAAGTGAGGCTACAAGGAAAGATGAGTCGAAAAAAGAAATTGAAATATATAGAGAAAAGTGCAAGGAAAATGGAGGTTGACCAAAGGAGGACAATGCTATGGTGCACGGATCCCTCTTAACCATATCTAATCTGTACTAATCTCACTAATCCTACCCATATCTAACCTATTTCACCTTCACCAACCCAAATCAACCTAATCACATCTAAACCGATTTAATTTAGCCCAGTCTCACCTAAATTATCAATATTTGCTCGAATTGAACCCTGCCAAACCTCGAATGACCTAATCCAACCTAAATTAACCCAACCTAATCTAAATTAACCTCACCTAACCCAGTCTAATTGTATTTAACCTCACAATTTCCCCTAACCTCCTCGTACCTAACCTAACCAATTCTGACGCAGCCTAACCGCATCTAACCCTACCTAATCCTACCCAGTCTCACTTAACCATACCATACCCGACCTAACCCAACCCAGTCAAGCCTAAAATGACCTAATCCAACCGAACCTAACCCAGCCTAACCCAACCCAATAAAACCCAACCCAAAACCTATCAAAACCGACGTATTCTAAAGCAATCTAACCTAATCCGTCTATATCTAGTCGAAGTGAAGCCAACCCAACCAAAAATTACCTAATCATACCAAACCCTGCCCAAAGTGACCTAACCTAACTTTCGATCGGCTATATATTCGCTAAGAAAAAATATATATATATATATATATATATATATATATATATATATATATATATATATATATATCGCTGCCTGAAAGTCTACGGATGTCACATTCCAAGTTTCGCCTGTTCTGTGTACATAAGTTTGTGTGTTTGTGTGTGTGTTTATTTAGGAGTGTCTGAGATGTGTACTACAGGGAAAATTTTACACTTTCTCTCTCTCTCTCTCTCTCTCTCTCTCTCTCTCTCTCTCTCTCTCTCTCGTGTTAAAAAATTGGGAACACAATCGGCACGATGCGTCCTTCTAATGTAGTACAGACAAAAAATGAGAGAGAGAGAGAGAGAGAATCCTCCCGTAGATAATCAGGTCCAACTGCTAGAGTTGTGTTGAATGGAAGAGGCAGTACATAACAGCCCTCCCTCCCGCCCTCCTTCCTGCCTCCTGTTTATAATCCTCTGTTGTTTTTTCTATTGTTTTGGCCCACTGTTACAGTCAAAACAAAAGACAATGACCAGAAATGACTCCCGTAGTGTCCAACGCTCTGTCAGATACAGGAGACAATCAAGGCAATCAACACAGCCTGATCTCCTGCCCTCCTTGTTGCCTTTTGTTTTTAAGGCCCTACTGTTTTTCGTATATTGTTTTTCTGGCCCAGTGGTGCTTTTTCCTGTACATTGCTTTGGTGTGTGTTTTGTAATGTGGCCTAAAACTTGAGTCCCTTACACTTGGTACTCTGTCTGAGGTTTAAGTGACGATGTGTTTTGTTC
The DNA here is from genome assembly GCF_032717465.1 of Coenobita brevimanus. Lineage (NCBI taxonomy): Eukaryota > Metazoa > Arthropoda > Malacostraca > Decapoda > Coenobitidae > Coenobita > Coenobita brevimanus. Next base: position 328,173 of record NW_027643692.1, read on the forward strand.
CTGTTTCTGTCTGCATCCTCGTACTCTCTCTCTCTCTCTCTCTCTCTCTCTCTCTCTCTCTCTCACACACACACACACACACACACACACACACACACACACACACAAGGCTAGGATACTTTTCTTAAGTGGGCGAATCGAGTGAGAACACAATACTTCAGCTAAAATTTGGTATCAATAAGTAAAACTCTTGCCCAGTATGGCTTGTAAAATTGCCCTGCTTTGAGGAATACCAAAGCATTGTCTCCTTTCCAGCTATTGAACTCTCTCTCTCTCTCTCTCTCTCTCTCACTCTCTCTCTCTCTCTGTCTCTCTCTCTCTCTCTCTAAGTGTTAAGTGGGAGCAGCAGAATACCAGGCAGAACTCTTATGTCTCTTAAGTGTACCTCGTTTCATTGTTGTTGTTGTTGTGATATTTGCCTCACAACATGGTGAGGACACGGGCAAACATAGAGCCCGTCAGAGAAGTGGCATAAAGTAGCTCTCAAACGAGAGCATAGCGGTGACAAAAACTGCAAGACGAAGCAGCAAGGCAGGACAAGATCAGGCGTGGCTCAGCAGTTACGAGAGCAGTCTGGTGGCGATATAGTTGACGAGGGCAGCACGTGGTGGATCAAACCCGATGCCCTCACGGATGGCGGCTTCCTCAGATGGAGAGAGGGAGTTGGAAATGTATGCCTCACGGATCTTCTGATACAAAGTCTGATAGACGAGAGGCAGTGTATCTTCGTCGTTGATCGGATCCGTGAGGCAGAAGAGTAGCTCTTCCAGGTCCGCATCCGTGAGGGCATCGAGATCACGAGTCCCTGAGAGTGGTGGAAGGAGGGCCTCGATCCGGCGAGCAACGAAGGAGGGGTCGCTCTTGGTCTTTCCCCCTTTCTTCTTTTGTTTCTTCCTCTTCTCCTTAGGTGGAGGGGGAGAAGAAGAGAGAGCGATGGCGGCAGGCGGTGGTGAAGGTGGAAGAGGCTCCTCCACTTCGTCAGGAGCAGATGGAGAGGGCACGGAGTAGGGCTCCGCTGCGTCCAGATGTACTAGAGGGACGGGGGACGAGACACGCTCCTCCTCAGCTCCTGACGAAGGGAGGTGGACTTCCACGACAGTCTCCCCATGCTCAATATCCATGGCCTGTGACGGTTCCGGGTCGGTGATCGAAGGTTCAATGGTGGTGGCGCCAGTCGTCCGGTTGAGAGGGGCATCCAAACACAGCCGTTTTCGCCGTGTCGTGCGAGGTGGTGGTGGCTGCTGTCGCCGGGCCTGACGCTCCTGACAAGGGGGGAGACGAGGATCGCGGGTGAAGCTTCGGGGAATAGCAAGGCGTGGAAGGCCGTTCTCCTCAAAGATCTGAGGAAGGAGAACAGCCAGAACCGCCTTGCTACCCCCACTAAAAGCCTCAGCCGTCGCGATACACATCGCAACGAGTGTGTTTGTGTTGCCAGCACTTCCAGGACCCTTTGGCTGGCGTCTCTGGGCAGGGTGACGCCGCCGTGCACGGGCAGAGCCCTGCACAGCAACACCACCCGGCCCAGTGACGTCCTTAGCCTCGGGACCCTTGGAAGCCTGTACAACACGAAACTCCACCGTCTCTCCCTCGGCAAGTGAGCGCTGGAAATGCCGTGGATTTGGTGCAACGATCCCAGAAGCGTGCACGAAAACATCAGCGCCAGTGATGAAACCGTAACACGATCTCACGTTGACCCAATTCACGGTTCCCTGGATGGAAGTGGCTCCTGGCGGCATGGATCTGCTGTTTGGTGCCCCCCTCAACGCGTCGCAGGCACGAGCAGAGTCGCTGGAAGTCTCGGGCATAGTGACGACTGGCCAGGCCAAGCTATGCAAGAGGAGTGCTCGTTTCATTCACTGTCCTAGAATTCGAGGATTGAGGGTGTGCGGTGTGGCTAATGTGGTACACAACCCTTTCACTACGAGTACTGTAATCTTATTCGTGCAATCTCCAGACGATTTTATCCAGCTTAAAGGGGATTTGTCGAACTGGAGGGGTTATATCTAGCCTTCATTAACCCCTTCGCCACTAAGGGTCTTTTCCAAGTTTAAAATCGTCTTGAGAGAGAGAGACAGACAGACAGAGACAGAGACAGACAGAGAGACAGAAATAGACAAACAGAATTAAAATAAAACTGTGTCATCGGACTGAAGGAGTTAACCAGTTTCTATGACCAACGCCAGACGATTTTATTCAACCGAGGGACAATTTTTTTTTTACTTTTTTAAGCATGGAAGAAGGAACTGCGGCTAAACGGTGGAAAACTATCTCTTATAAACTTTTTTTCCTTTTCCGTGATAACAGATTTAACCCTTTCAATTCGGCGGGGTATTTTTTTATGCATTCGTGCTGGAGAGCAGATTTGACTAGTAACCAAGGAGACTCATTTCTATCTCTTAACTGAGGCCCACTGAATTTCACGCAACCACGACTTAGCATTCTCTTTGTGGGAGTGGTCTGGTTCCGTCAGATGAAAACAAACAGACTATAATAACAAGAATAAACTTAAAAAAAAGAATGGACATCACCGGGATGCAAGGCATTAACCCGGGAAGATTTCACTCAGTAGCGGGAAATTCGCACGTATAGTAACAACGTGACTGAATCTGGCACCTCCCCGGACTCCCAGATACGATAGGATCACGTCTTTTCCGTTTTATTCTCGCTGGGCAGAAGAGAGCGAGGTGGAGGGGTGCTGTCAGGTGAACCCGTCTGACCTACGCTGAAGACGTGGTTAGAAAGTCTCCATTAACCCCTTCTATATGCAAGCGTTTTTCAGTGTCGGTATATCGACCAGAAAGTCTCTATTAATCCCATCTGTATGCAAACGTTATTCGGTATCTGTAAATTTGTTAGAAGGCCCCCATTAATCCTTTCTATATACAAACGTTTCTCGGCATCGGTATCTTCTTATCACCCACACGTTTTCATTCAGCTTAGACCAGGCCTCTTCTAATTTGTCTTCGAGTATTATAGTAAGATACCTGAATCTAGGAAAGGGTGGCTACAAATCTACCGTCTCCAGGTCATTCTATCCTTTGCCATCCCGCTTCCTTCTCTCCAGTTTACACCCTCCTCACTCATCTACCTCTCCACCCTACCCCTCCATCTCATCCTCGGTTTCTCCCACACCCCCTCCACCTTCACCCCACTCGCATACTCTCCTGGTCAGTCTCGCATTCTCCATTCTCTCTAAAAACACCAGCACATCCACAGCGCCACCACAACGTTCCATATCTTCTTTTTTGTGCCACTCTGTGTGCAGTAGTGAAGGAAATAATGCTCAGGCTGATGGGATTAAGGCCTGTATTCTCGTCGGTTAAGGTGGCTCCCTGACACCTTATCCATAGCGAATTATTTTCCCTAGTGTGCCTTACTACTCTCCTGTATATTGCGTATATCTTTTAAACACCATCATCTATCTATCTATCTATCTATATACCTAGGCTGCTTCCCCCAAGGAAAGGGAGGTAGCCGAGACAGGACGACACACTCTCCATTTACTCATCCATTTAAACACATTCATTCACATCTTAGCCCCAAAGGGGAGAACGGACAGATCCTCACCGCACCACACCGCACAAGGGTCAACTGCGCAATGCAATCAGTGACATCCGCAGCAGGGCCCGACAGCAGAACTGGTTTACCCCTGCCACATCATAACATACCCATCCCCTTACCCGCACCTGACCTGACTAACTGATCAGACCAAATGCGGGAGAATATCCCCTCAGGGCTGCGTCATCACTTATTTATTCACAATTTCTCTCCATTTATTTCTGTCACGCACAGCCACTCTTCCTTGCTCAACAGACATCCCTCTCGCATCCAGCGCTCTCTTCACACTGTCCATCCATCCTATTCGTGGTCTTCCTCTCAGCGTTACACCTCTCACATCAGATCTAGTTATCTTTTTCACCAATCGCTCATTATCCATTCTCTCCATATGCCCAAACCATCGCAACACCCTCTGCTCAACTCTACCATCATGGAAGGCAAAAATAACATGCAAGGAATTATTAATGAGATGCAAGCAAAAATAAACCGGTAAGGAAAAGGCGTTAGGGAGCTTACTTACCTGACGAGAATACGCGACTAAAAAGATTATTCCGAATCCCAACTGATGCCAAACTCGAGGATGGACAGATGAACCCCCTGACTGCGATATGTTCCCTCCACTAAGTATAAGGGTATGATGTTTGCCTCAGTGGAATACCTAGGTGAGTCCATGGCAGCGAGAAAAACACACACACACACACACACACACACACACACACACACACACACACACACACACACACACACACACACACACACACACACACTTAGATCTGCTTGATCAACTCTCTGACCCTGGGGATGCCTTCTTCATTCCTTAATATTTTCTTCCAGTTTTATTCAACACAGGACAGACTTATAGAACAGGAAGAGATGACCCCTCCAGTACGACAGACCTTTCCTATGCTGAATAAAATCGTCTGGTAACAACAAGAATAAACAGGACGTCACCTGGATGCTGCAGCCAGGATTCAGTATTAAAATTGAAAGCGCAAATGTAAAGACAAGCTCCCTATTGGTTACGACAATTTTTGAAATACCTGATGAGGATAGGACACGTCTCACCTTTCCGTACCTGCAGTGAGGGATGTGGGCTAATCACCTGTAATTACAGGTGTCCCTTTAATTACCGTCAAATCATAGGACAGTACTTAACTTCCCCTTCGCGTTCCCAATTACAATACAATGGTCATGATCCTCTTTAACCAGAATTTACGTTTTTTACGCTGCTTTATTTTCTAACATAAAGCCTCTCCTACTGAAGGGATTATTCCAGCTGAAAAAAGCGAGAAACAAACAACAACTTTCCTAATAACATCCAGTAAGAGGCCGAGGTGCAATACACGCAATAAATCGCTGAGAAAAGGGAGCTCCGAAGTCTACACTGCAACCTGTAATATGGAACAAAAGGCGACAGGACACTTACAAGCACACCAGGGAAATATACCGTAACAAGGGCTATTTATATATTAGGATTTAGGTTACCAGTCTGTGGTGTATGCCATTGGGGGAGTTGGAAAGGGGGCCTCCCTTCCAAGCGGGCCCCAGGCCTCCAACATGCTTAATCCAGCCGTGCAAGGAGACTTTTGAGACTTGTGAACGAGT